>NC_056569.1:25618226-25645333 GCF_013358625.1 Macadamia integrifolia | reverse complement strand
TTGAGTCCCTTCGGCCTTATTCCTTCTGCTTTGGCTTTATTCCTTCTGCTTCGGCTTTAGTTCTGCTTGTAACCGAGAGCTTCAGTTAGCCGATGTGAAGACCTTCGGTCAGTTCGGCTCGCCCGTGCCCGAGCCCCTATCCAAGGTGGGGGACCTTCGGCTAGGTCTGCTCGGCTTTGGCCTGAGCCCCCAGCCGAGGTGAGGACCTTCGGTCAGGTCCGTTCGGCCTCGGCCTGAACTCCCAACCTAGGTAAGGACTTTCGGTCAGTTTGGCTCGGCCTTGCCCGAGCCCCGACGGAGGTAGGACCCTCGGTCAGTTTGGCTCGGCCTTGTCCGAGACCCCGACATGGTAAGGACCTTCGGTCAGGTCCGTTCAGATTTTATCTGAACTCCCAACCGAGGTGGGGACCTTCAGCCAGGTCCGTTCGGCCTTGGCCTGAACTCCCAACCGAGGCAAGGACCTTCGGTCAGGTCCGTTTGGCCTTGGCCTGAACTCCCAATCCAGGTGAGGACCTTCGGTCAGTTCGGCTCGGCCTTGTCCGAGACCCGACCGGGGTAGGACCTTCGGTCAATTCGTCTAGGCCTTGTCTGAGACCCCGACCGAGGTATGGACCCTCGGTCAAGTCCGTTCGACTTTGGCCAAACTCCGAACCGAGGTGAGGACCTTCGATCAGGTCCGTTCGGCTTTGGTCGAACTCCCAACCGAGGTGAGGACCTTTGGTCAGGCCCGTTCGGCTTTGGCCAAACTCCCAACCGAGGTGAGGACCTTCGGTCAGGTCCGCTTGGCTTTGGCCGAATTCCCAACTGAGGTGAGGACCTTCGGTCAGGTCCATTCGGCTTTGGCTGAACTCCCAACCGAGATGAGGACCTTCGGTCAGGTCCGTTCGGCTTTGGCCGAACTCTCAACCGAGGTGAGGACCTTCGGTCAGGTCCGTTCGGCCTTGGCCTGAACTCCCAACTGAGGCAAGGACCTTCGGTCAATTCGGCTCGGCCTTGTCCGAGACCCCGACCGAGGTATGGACCCTCGATCAAGTCCGTTCGGCTTTGGCCTGAACTCCCAATCGAGGCAAGGACCTTAGGTCAGGTCCGTTCGGCCTTGGCCTGAGCTCCCAACCGAGGTGAGGACCTTCGGTCATCTCGGCTCGGCCTTTGCTTGAGCCCTTGTCCGAGGTGAGGACCTTCGGTCAGGTCCGTTCGAGCGCAAACCTCGAGGGTTCGTACTCGATGACATGGTGGTGCCATTAATGCTCGGTTAGTCGTACCGTTTTTCTTCCATCTATATAGTGTGGGGGTCCATTTGTGGGGCACTTTTCTTTTTCCCTCGGAGAGCCTTCCTTCGGTCTTATTGTTTACTTCGGAGAGCATACCCAAGGTCTCAGCTTTCCTTTAGTTTAGCAATACTCCGAAAGTAAGTTTCATATCTTGTTCGTCGGGCTACAGTCCATCGTCCTTCGAGAGGACGAAGTCTAAACATAGGCGTCGGAGTCCAGGGGAGGTCCGAGGGTGGCTCAAACGGTGCAGGATTTAGGGAGAGGATGCTCAATTCCCGAGCCCAAACCCAGGAACCCCTAAAGGTGGAGGCTCTCCACATCGTATCCACAATGGATGAGCCGGAACTGGAGGAGCTGAGGGCGTCCTTCGGTATCTCAGACGCTTTCGAGCTCCGGCTGCCCAGACCATCTGACCGAGCCAGCTATCGGAACTCCAAAGAGCTGTGCTTGTACAAGGAGGCGTTCAAGGCCGGCCTTTGGCTTCCCCTCCATCCCTTCTTCGCCCGAGTGTTTCGGCACTATGGGATTTGTCCGACCCAGCTGACGCCGAACGGATGGCGGCAGGTGCTCAACTTCGTCGTCCTTTTCTCAAGGCACCAGAGGCCTCTCACCCTCCCTCTCTTCATCAACTGCTTCTTCCTTCAGGCCTATAAGGGGCTTTCGGGCTGGTACTACTTCTGCCCCCGGAAGGACCTTCGGCTGCTGAGTGGTTACCCGACGTCGACCCACGGGTGGAAGGGGAAGTTCTTCTTTGTGAGGTCGTCCGAGGGGGTGCCCTTCAGCACCGTCTGGGATATCCCTGACCTTAGGGAGGTGAACTCTGCCCCTGCCCTTCTCGGGGCAGACGCAGAGTCGTTGGCGATGGCGAGGCGGCAAGAAACCTATCCTCTAGTCGAGGCCGACTGCCTTAAGTCTGACGCCATACTGTTCAGATTCGGGCTTAGCCCGGGTGAGTTAGGCTAGCCCCAGTTTATTTCCCTCGGGCGTCGGTGTTTCGTACTGACTCCCTTTATTTCTTCATGCAGTACAAATCTCCAGGGCCGAAGCTAGGGCTGCCACAGCAGCAAGGCAAGCTCAAATCAAGGAGGTCAGGGCGCGGGATGCCCAACAGCAGCCGAGGCCGAAGAGGAAAGAGAAGAGGGGGCCCTCCTCCGAGACTCCGAAGAAGAGATCTAGGGGCGAGGGGCCGAGACATGCCTGCCCGAGATCCCTCCCCCGTCGCGGACTTCAGAAGCCCGAGGGTGGGGAACATGAGGGCCGAAGTTAGATTTATCCCTCAGTGGTCGGTCAAGGAAGACGACACGTTGGCAGTCGAGCGTGTTGCTCGTGAGCTAGTGATGAAGGGCAGTCTTCCCCGAGATGCCGTCGAAGCTCAACGGCAAGGGACGGCGGCTATGATAACCAACGTCTGCATCTTCAGGAGGCCGAAACCCATTGTTGCCAGCCTTAGGATCCGCACGCCTACTTAAGCACGGCTCGGTCCCGCCCCCTCGGCTTATCCGAGAGGTTTCCCGAGTCCGAGGGCTCTGGACTCGAGGGATCTTGAACAAGTGTGGTTTTCACCAAGTGGTGTTCCCCCATCAGCTTCGGCCGAAGGGTCTTTTAAACTCTAGTATTGATCCGAGATCCAGCCGAGGGCAGATCCCTCGGCCGTCATCGCTTCCTACCAAATTGAGGAGCTTCGGTCAAGTCTCCTCGGCCATTGGCCTGAGCCCCCGATCGAGGTGAGGACTTTCGGTCAACTCGGCTCGACCCTTGCCTGAGCCCCCGACCGAGGTGTGGACCTTCGGTCACTTTGGCTCGGCCTTTGCCTGAGCCCCCGACCGAGGTGAGGACCTTCGGTCACTTCGACTCAGCCTTTGCCTGGGCGCCCGACTGAGGTGAAGACCTTCGATTGTATCCGTTCAGTAGAGTTAAGGTCACCAAACAGGAGAATTCCTCTCAATTACCGTAAACCAGCTTTCGTATTTTCCATGAATAAGATCCTCCAGGGTTAAGGATGAGGAATTACAAATTAAAAGTGCATAAGAGTAAAAATTGTAAAAATTAGAAAAAACAAGTGTGCTTGCTACTTCACTACTGATAGAATTCTACTTCACTACTGATAGAACTTTCTTAAGTTCTGAGAGTTCCACGATCGGGGTACCCTTTCTCCCCCCGTAGTCTTCAGGTGATAGGACCTTGGTCGTATTACCCTTGAGACTCTGTAGGGACCTTCCCAATTTGGATCTAGCTTCCTTTGATGTCTCGGGTCTGATACTTCAGCCCTTCTGAGGACGAGGTCACCCATTCTGAACTCGTTCTTTCGAACTTTGGTGTTATAGTGCCTCGCAACCCTCTGTTGGTAAGCGGCCATCCTTTCTTGCGAAGTGTCTCTGATTTCGGCCAAGAGGTCTAAATTCGCTCGAAGCCCTCCATCGTTTTTCTCTTCATTGTAGTACTGAATCCGATGGGTAATGGCCCCTATCTCCACTGGAAGTACAGCTTCAGTGCCGTACGTTAAAATGAAGGGTGTTTCTTCAGTGGCCGATCTCTCAGTAGTGCGGAAAGCCCAGAGGATGTGGTGCAACTTGTCTGCCCATAGTCCTTTGGCATCATCCAGTCTCTTCTTTATTCCTTGACGTAGTGTACGGTTGGTTACCTCTGTCTGCCCGTTGGTCGGTGGATAACCGACAGAGGTTTTCCTGTGGTCAATGCCGAGGGCATCACAGAACAAGCCGAAGGTCGGATTGGCGAACTGAGTTCCATTGTCTGTTACCACAGCCCGAGGGATTCCAAATCTATAGACTACCGCCCTTTGGAAGAAGTCCCTTACTTTCTTTTCGGTTATCGTCGCCAGTGTTTCGGCTTCTTCCCATTTCATGAAGTAGTCTACCGCCACCACGACAAACTTCCTTTGTCTGGTGGCCAGGGGGAATGGGCCTAGGATGTCGATTCCCCACATGGCGAATGGTATTGGGTTCGATAGAGATGAGAGCTCGGTAGAGTGTAGCCTAGGAACAAGGGCGAACATCTGGCACTTGACGCACTTCTTGACTAATGATTCCACGTCCTTCCTCATTGTCGGCTAGTATAGACCCTGCCTTAGCACCTTATGTGCAAGGCCCGGGCTCCTAAGTGTTGGCTGCATATCCCTTCATGCACTTCCCGGAGTGCGTACTAGCCATCGGTGGGGTCCAGACACTTGAGGTACGGCATGGTGAACCCTATTTTGTACAGTGTCTCGTCCTTTAGAAGGAAGCATGCCGACCTTATTCGTACTTTCCTTGCCTCGTCCCTATTCTCTGGGAGCTTTCCTTCCTTGAGGTATTCGGTTATGACATCCATCCAGCTTTGGCCGTGTTCGCCTACAGGTAATACCTCTCGGGGTTTTTCGGTACTTGGCTGTGATAGTACTTCAAAATACACCGATCGTCCAAGATCTGCGAAGTCAGAGGTGGCCAGCTGTGACAGTGCGTCTGTACTAGCATTCTCTTCTCGTGACACCTGCCTTACCTCGAATTCCTTGAAGGCCGATATTCTTTCTCGCATCGTCTTCAAGTACTCAGCCATCCTTTGTTCTTTGGCTTCGTAGTCTCCATTCACCTGTCGTACCACGAGCTGTGAGCCAGATTAATTCCAGCTATTAACGCTTCGTATTCTGCTTCATTGTTGGAGGCGTCGAAGTCGAACCTTAGGGCGTATTCTATCTTGAAACTCTCGGGGCTGACCAACATGATTCCTGTGCCGCTTCCTGCGCTGTTGGAAGCACCATCCACGTACAATGTCCAAGCCTTTTCTCCTCGGTTCTCGGTAAACTCCTGGGGGTCATCAGGGAGCGTCGTCTCGGCGATGAAGTCTGTGAGGGCCTGTGCTTTAATTGCGGTTCTCGATTTGTACTGGATGTCGAATTCTCCCAACTCTATGGCCCAGTTTACCAGGCGACCAGACATATCTGGCCACTGCAGTATCTTCTTCAGGGGCTGGTCTGTGAGTACGCATACCGTATGTGATTGAAAATATGGCCTCAGCTTTCTTGCCGCTCTCACTAGGGCATATGCCACTTTCTCTGCCTTTCTGTATCTTATTTCGGCATCTAGAAGGGTTCGGCTGATATAGTATATTGGCCGTTGTTGCCTTCCTTCTTCCTTCATCAGTACTGCGCTTACCGCCACTGTCGATACAGCAAGGTATAGCTGCAAGGTATCCCTAGTGTTCGGCTTTATCAGCAGTGGGGGTGCGGCCAGGTACTCCTTTAATTGTTCAGAGGACTTTTCGCACTCCTCCGTCCATTTGAACTTTTTGGTCCCCTTCAGTGCTTTGAAGAAGGGGAGGCATTTGTCTGCCGACCGAGACATGAATCGCCCAAGGGCGGTGACCCGACCTGTTAGCTTCTGGACTTGCTTCACACTCTGGGGTGACCTCATATCCCGAATGGCTTGTATTTTCACTGGGTTGGCTTCAATTCCCCTCTCTGAGACAATAAAGCCGAGGAACTTTCCCGAGGCTACTCCGAATGCACACTTTACCGGGTTCAGCTTCATGCCGTACCGCCTCAGCACCTGGAATGCCTCTTCTAAGTCTTGGATGTGTCGTTCCGCCTTCAGGATTTTTACGAGCATATCGTCCACGTACACCTCCATGGTTTTGCCGATCATCCCCTTGAAGATTTTATTCACCAACCTTTGATAGGTGGCCCCTGCGTTTTTCAGCCCGAAAGGCATGATTTCATAGCAGTACAGTCCTCCCTCGGTCACGAAGGAAGTTTTTGGGACATCAACCTCTGACATCTTGATCTGATTATACCCCGAGTATGCATCCATGAAGCTCAGCGCCTCGTATCCTACCGTGGCATCAATGAGGAGGTCTATCTTCGGCAGGGGGTATGCATCCTTCGGGCAGGCCTTATTCAGGTCGATGAAGTCGATGCAGATCCTCCACTTTCTATTTTCCTTCGGGACCATCACCACGTTGGATATCCACTCCGGGTATTGGATCTCGCAGATGAACTGGGCCTTCAGCGACTTCTCTACCTCTTCGTCTATTTTCTGCTACCTTTTGGGGGCGAAAGTCCTCTTCTTCTGTTACACCGGCTTCTTCGTCGGGTTAACATTCAAATGATGCTCTATTACCCCTCGGTCTATTCCAGGCATGTCTGAAGCCGACCAGGCGAAGACGTCAGAGTTGTTTCGGAGGAATGAGATGAGTTTTTCTCGTTGTTGCCTTGGTATTGTAGCCCCGATCTGGAATTGTCGAGTGCTATCCCCCTCTTCGGCCTCGACCTGTACCAAATCTTCAGTCAGCTCCCCCCATTGATAACTGACGTCATCGCGCAGATCTTTTATTAGGAGCGCCTCGCCCACCTTTTCTCTTCCCCACAAGGTAGTGGCGTAGCACCTCGGGGATGCCTCCTGATCGCCTCGACATTCCCCAACCCCGTTCTTGGTTGGGAATTTCATCTTGAGATGGGGTGTGGAGACGACGGCCTTTAGTAGGTTCAAACCAACCCTCCCTAGTATGGCGTTGTACGCCGAGGTAATGCCTACTACCAGGAAGTTGATCATGACTGTTACTTGGCGATCTCCTGTGCCGGCTCTTACTGGCAACTCAATCTATCCTTCCACTTTTACTGGGATGCCGGAGAATCCCTACAACGGGTGTTCGACTTTCTTCAACTTTCCTTCGTCTAGGCCCATCTTTCGGAAAGCTTCCAGGAACAGGATATCAGCTGAACTGCCGTTATCCACTAGGATCCTCTTCACTTTGCAATCCGCTATGGTCATAGTGACTACCAGGGCATCGTCATGCGGGGTGTGCACCCCTTCCAGGTCGTCGTCTGAGAAGGAGATAATCGTCCCTGTCTTCACCTTCTTGTTCGACCATTCAGCCACATGCACGCTTCTCGCATAGGCTTTTGCTTTTCAGGCCGAGACTGAACTTTCTCCAGCGGCTAGGCCTCTACTAATGGTCGTTATAACTCTAGTTGGGCTCTTATTCTCATCTCGGAGGCGATGGTCAACTTTCTCAGGTGTCTGGTCCCTTCACCATTCCTGATTGCCTCCGCGGGCAGGCCCCCTTCTTTCATAGCAGCCTCTGCCATCTCTCCGACGGTTATCCCTACGGCCATTACCGTCTTGGGCATCCTCCTTTTCGCGGTCCACGAATCGGCCTAGATATCCTCTTCGGATCATTCCTTCTATCTCCCCCTTGAGGTGCCAATAGTCTTCGGTGTCGTGGCCGTGGTCTGTGTGGAAGTGGCAATATCTGTCCATATTGCGTCTCTCGGGGTGTTGTCCCATCTTCCCTGGCCACTTCATGGCCCTGGCATCCGGGGAGTCCTTTAGCTACATCAGTACCTCTATTCGTCTCTGATTCAAGGGGGCTTATTTTTCGAACTTCCTTGGTGGACTGAGTGCCCGACCGCGCTCAGACTTCGTCTTTTGCCTTCTTTGGAGGGTTTGTCGTCGGCCCTAGAGGTCCTTTTCCTTCCCGTCTTCCTTTCAGCTTCTTCATCGGCTTGGAGGGTTTCTTCCATCTGGATGTACGGTACGATCTCAACTCGGCCAAGTTCCTCGGTGTATGCTTCGCCAAAGACCTTTTCAACTCCTTATCCTTGATGCCTCCCAGCAGGGCTATGAACTCTTCTTTCGGGTCCAGACCTCTGATCGTGATCTTCTCTTGTTGGAAGCGCTTCATGTAGTTCCGCAGTGATTCTCCTTCATGTTGCTTGACATTGGTCAAGTTCAACGTAGTCTTCTGAAGGGATTGGCTACTGGAGAATCTCTTCACGAAGAAGTAGCTTAGATCGCTGAAGCTGTGGATCGACTTCGTCGGCAGACGATTGTACCATAGCCTTACCGTCCCTCTGAACGTCAATGGCAGGGCGTGACATATGATATTTTCGAGACTCGATGGAACTGCATGGCCACCTTGAAGCCTTCCAGATGATCGACGGGGTCCCTAGACCAGTCGTAGGTGTCATACTTTGGCAAGCGAAAGCCGATCGGGAGCGGGTCTCTCATGACCTCATCAGCTAAAGTTGTGTCATTAGTGAGGTCTGGCTCGCGAGCTCCCGTCTGATTTTCTGCCACCTTCTTGATCTCATCTTTCAGGTCCAGGATCATCTGCTTCAACCTGGAGTCCTCGTGTCTTTGTTCGTCTCCTTGTTGTGGTTCCCTATGTCGGTCTCCGGCGGCACACTGCGTCCTTCCCCTGGGTGCGGGACTTTCCCCAGTTGCTCGGTTTCGAGGATTACGACCGGACCTTATTGATCCTGTACTACTCCGGTCCTCGTCTCGAGCTCTCACGGGCTGGATACGGGGCCTTGTGGCGCTCCGTCGGTCTTTTGAGAGACAGCTTTGGAGACCTCCTTCATGCCTCGGCCATTCAGTCATATTTGTCCTGGAGGGCTTCGAACTGCTCCCTTGTCACATATTCCTGCACTCCAGGAGGGGGGAGGATTACTATCTCCGCGCACCGAATATCTGGCCGAATGCTGGTACCTCACGGAACCTTCCCGACCATCGTTCAGCCTTTCTCATCCATTTTCCGTCGAGGGAGGGAGCCCTCCTGAAGGTTCTTCCTGCCCCATGTTCATGTTCGATGCTGCTCTCGTCTTCTTACGATTGTAGGTTCTCCCCACCATTACTATCTTTCCCACGGACGGCGCCAATCTGTTGTTACCAAAAATCCGTATGAGCTGACCCTGCACAAGCACAGACGGCAGAGGTCCAGAGCTTTGTCCGGGGTTAGTCCTCCGACGCTCAAGTTAGGGATTGGCCACACAGTTTTTGTTATAGGAGTAATGGTGTGGGTATTGATGCTTACCTCTCCCTTTCTTCCGGGCCTTCTTATATAGCTCTTAGGTTTTAGGGTTTCCCCTTTCCTAGGAGGAGTCTTCCTCGAGTCTACCTCCTTTCCTTTTAGAGTCCTACTCCGATACGTCCTACCCCTTCGTGGGGGATGTTCTCTTCACGCGGTTGACGTGGTAGAGTCCTGGTAGACTCTATCAGGTGGGTGACACGTGTCCAAGTGGGCAACGCGTGTCCTTACCCTACTGGACAGTCAATTTGGCCGTATCACATAGTATGCCCATGAACTCAAACAAAAGACATTCGCATCGTATATCTTATTCTGCCGACTTGTATACCACCCTACATCTTTGATCAACCAGGTCTCTTGCTTGTAAACTCTAATCTGGAAATCAAGAGTTAACATAGAGTATTCATACAAAAATTCAGAATCTCGTCCTTATAGTAAATGGAATTAAAAATAAAACTGCATGGTTTTGGAGCCCTATTGAGGACACCGCCATCAAAGAAAAATGCTAAGTGTATATCGATAGGGAATGCTACTGATAAGGGGTGTAAGTTTAGCATTGACAACCCAAACTCTATCTAACCCGACTATGAGGATCAATCCAACCTAACCCGATCCGATTCCAGCCATGATCTATTATCTTGAAGTTGGGCAAGTCATTCTAGGGAAGATGCTCAAACACTAATCTTCCTCAGTTGAAGGAAAATCGAACCTAATCCACTCCTATGTTTATTATGGACTTTCATAATGTCTTGATATTTAGGTTAATAAATCAATATCTGGGCTTCAATTTGTGTCATGATGTCCATACATTGGGTGTTTATTTGTTTTTATAAACTGATTCTTCCCTTGCCCTAATGTACATGATTCTGGTTTGATACTTCAATTCCAGTTAGGGTTGGAGTTAGTCGTAGTCTAAGTTGGCAATTAGGCCCAACTCAACCCAATCAGGGTTAATTAGGATTGGTCCAGCCCGGCTTCATTTCACCTCCAGGCTTCCTTCAATTCATAGATGGGTCTTGGGTTGGTGCCTGGTTCAGCCAGGTCTTGATGGGGTTTTACTGATTTTTTAATTTTTATTTTTGTAAATCCTAGAATATTTGAAAATTCATCTCTTTTAAAACATAAGTTTTCGAATCAGGTATTGTTGGAAAGGGTTTTCTGAGTAGACACCAAGCATAATGTGAAAATGGAGGCAATGACCTACACCGGGGTACAGACCTACCAAGTTAGACACTATGCATAAACAATTTGGCAAACAAGATCTGGGTATAGACCATTAGGATAGACACAACATGAATGTGAAATGATGAATGCAAGGAACTAAATGAACTGATTTTATTGAGGAACTGAATGAACTCATGAATGAGAGGAGCCCAAGAATAAACGAGAGGAACAATTGAATCAGTAGTTGGACTTGAGTAGGAATAAGAGAAGGAACATCATCTAGGGAACAAATAGAAGCAACAAATGCCAAAGTGGAAATAACCCAATAGTCAAGGTAGGAAACTACCAAGAATAACGTAGTAAAGTTGCCAAGGGAGTCAAGTACCCAAAGAAATCAACTCTCCTTCTCATATGCATACTAGGGAAGGCTAGGCCCCTTAAGTTAAGGGGCCTTACGCTCTTGTGGAGAGGAAGAAGACAATAAAATTGTGAAAACCATTAAAGGGAGAGTGAATCTATTCTCAAAGTGGACTACTTAACATATTTCTTGTTCCTGAAATCAGTCTCAATTTATGCAATGCAAGGATTTCGATTTCTTCAGCCCCCCAAAGAAATCAAATAAAAATTTAAATAGACATTATATTAAAGACAACATATGTACGACCCATAAATACCATTGTTTCAATGGTCAAGAATTAAAGATTCTCATCTGATAAACATAACAACAGTGAGTGAAGAGCCTTGATTTGGGACTTGAAAGTGTGGTATCATTGCAGTAATAATTGATGGTAAATGGTAAACCCAAAGTTTTATTATTGCATAGAAAAACTAAGGATATTATATTCAGAATAAAACTTTATCACCCAGTCCTTGGACAGTAGTAAATACAAAAGAAATGAATCATAAGAATCAATGGGTCAACACCAAGAATCAATATCATATTGACAAGCGTTGGGAAGGATGAAACCATGTTTAGATTCATCAATCTTAATGGAGGGTATGTGTTTAATAATATCCCAATCTTCTCCTGCATCTTTTCGAACCCTGTCTTGAAGCTCATCTGACATTAATCCCAAGGTAAGTTCCTGAAGAGTGACCACTTGTTTCAACCCACATGGAAGCCTTTTTAACTCATCACTGCCTATAATATTTAAAACCCTAAGGTTTGGTAATGCTCCTTCCTCCACTGTGAACCCTAAGTACATTAGCACCAATTCCTCAAGTTGACGAAACCCATCAGCAGAGAAAATGACGTTGGATCCAAGATCATCAACACTAGTCAAGTCGAGGCACCTTAGTTTGGGTAACTTCTTTAGGTTCACCATCAGTTCTTCTATCCCTTGTCCACCAGGTGAATTAAATGATAAGGTGGTGAGATTTGGGGGAAAATCTAGGATTCCAGATATTCCGAGCAAATCCATATGATGGAGCTCCAAGTGGCCAGAAAATGAAACAGGAAGGACTACTGCCTCATTGCCTCCGATCCGTGTCCAGTCTTTGAGTTGAAGGCATCGAAGGTGGTTCAATCTGGGGAGGGCATTTAACAATACCTCTTTGTATGGAGACATACTTCCAGATGAATCTATACTTAAAGCTCTCAGATTAGTCAACTTTTCGAGGCTACTGTCAATCCATTTGCCTTCATTTAGCATTAGTATCTGCAAGTCCATCATTTGATCAAGAGGGTAATCGAAGCTCTGGATTCCATCGTGAGGTGAAGAAGAGAAAACAAGATTTCTAAGCTGTTTCAGTTTCATTATTGTG
This sequence comes from Macadamia integrifolia, assembly GCF_013358625.1. Taxonomy (NCBI): domain Eukaryota; kingdom Viridiplantae; phylum Streptophyta; class Magnoliopsida; order Proteales; family Proteaceae; genus Macadamia; species Macadamia integrifolia. The sequence continues at coordinate 25,633,334 of NC_056569.1, read as the reverse complement.
TTAGGCAGCTGTCTAAGACGAGTATATCGTAAATTGAGAGTTTGTAGATTTCGCAAGTCTCCTATTGAAGATGGAAGCTCTTTGATGTTGGTGCCACGTAAGTTCAAGTACGTAAGGAGGATGAGTTTCCCAATCTGCTTGAGCAAGCTATTTGATATAGATTTTACACCCTGTAGATCTAAGACTCTAAGCAGTTTCATGGCTCCATAAGAAGACTTCTTGATCATCTCCATGTTCCCCTTAGAATGTAAGCAAAATAAGGAACGGAGATTATTTGGTGTAGTACCTTGGTTTAGAGCAGCAGCTGGACTACCACGCATTCCTCCAGTGTGTTCAATGAGCGAAAGCCGACGGGATTTATTTGTGGAAATCAAACTATGATCAGCACTCCCAAGAACTTCAAGAAATCTCTCTTGCTTGGCTTCTGAAATTGCTAGATCTCGGATAAGATCATGGATACGGAAATATGTGACACGGTCATCATAAAGTCGTACTGGTGCTTGAATCAGGCTTCTTTGAATGAGCTCCTCCAAATAATCCTCTGCCACATCTTCCATCGTCAAATGTCCCCTTGGTTGTACGAAACCTTCAGCCACCCATAGCCAGATCAATTTATTACGCCAAATCTCATAGTCTTCTGGGAAAAGACCTAAATAGAGGAAACAAGGCTTCAAATGATCTGGTAACTCAGTATAACTCAGAGCCAATACTTGTTTGCAATTCCTTTCATTCTGATTCAGCTCCCAATTTACGCTATCAAGAACCTTGGACCAAGCATTATGTGTCCTCGGTTTAATGGATAAGAGACCGCCTAATACTACAATGGCCAATGGCAATCCATGACACTTGTGAATAATTTGCCGTCCCAAATCCTCCAAATCTTCTGGGCAACCTGCATCCTTGCATTTTTATATTTCTTAGCTAAAAGATCATTTTTATCAAAAAAAAAAAAAAAAATAAAGCAATATCACACTCTCCCACATTTGGCATTGCCATCAGCAGGAGAGACTAACCCGCAAACACAGGATAAACATCAGTTCAGTTTGAGATACGAAATCAGGAGAGACTAATTAAACCTGCTTCCTTACCGATCATCAACTTTGTGAGGAAGAGCTTCCAACTCTCGTCTTCATCCAAAAGGCGCAAGAAAAAGGGAGTTACGGAGGGATCTGCACATCTAGCTACGATTTCATTGCGAGTGGTAACCAACACCCTGCTTTGAAAGTCATCTCCCTGAACTGGAAGGGCTTGTTTCAACAAGTTCCAGTCTTTAGGCCTCCATAAGTCATCGAATACAATTAAGTAGGTTGTTTCTTTCAATTGGCCTCCATAAGTCATCGAATACAATTAAGTAGGTTGTTTTTTTCAATTGACTTGATAGCCTATGCATCAGGCTTTCAACATTTAGCTCCTTCTTCTCCTCAGGGGTGAGGGGCTTGATCTGTTCCATGATAACATGGAGAAGATCTTTTATACTGTATTGTTGAGAGACAGAAATCCAGGCACATATTTGAAAGTGGCTCTTGACATCATTCCTTTTGTAGATTTTTCTAGCAAGGGTGGTTTTGCCACTACCGCCCATTCCTACTATTGAAACAACACTAGGAGATGGCCGCGGGGACTCTATGGGTATCAGCAACTTCTGTACTATATCTCCCTCTTCCTTTTCGAATCCGATGATAGAGAATTCTTGGACAAGATCTCCCCGACGTCGTCGAAAAGGCAACTGGTCTAGTTCATTCGATATCATACTACCGACTGAACTTTCCCCTTCCTCTGAAATTGCAAGCCCCAAAGTAGATCTCCTAACTGAAAGCTGGCTCATCTTTTTAATGGAATTTTCCATTTTCTTCCCTAACTGATGGAGATGATATAGTTGATTGGGGTAGCAGATAGTGTACCTAGTTAAGATGTTTCTGTGCCGTTGTCGCTGTGCTACATAGATAAAGAAGTCAATCACATCCTCTGCATCCATGACAACATCTCTAACCTGGTTCAGCCATTCTTTCACCTCATTTCTTGTTCGATGTTTCTCACTGGCATCTTGCAAAGCGGAAGTCATCAAACTGATCTCCTTGCATAGCGATTGGGCTTGATCCGGAACGTCGGAGAGGAAATCATATTCATTTGATATCATCAAAGCTAATTTCTGTGCAATGGAAAAGATGCTTGCAGCCATGTTTTTTCCTACCCAAAATCCAAATTTGATATTTGTTTGAAGCCTCAGCAGCTTTTCCTTTTTCTTCTGTGTTCACCAGCCTTTTCAAACCTTCCTCACTAGACATGGAAGATGGAACCCACCACTGTTTATTCTTTATTTCTCGCCTTCTTTTTTAATATGATCTACTCATAGCAGCAATTTTTTTTCTTTGTTTGATTCCTTGCGCAATGCTTTTTAGAGAGGTCCATATATGGGTTCTTACTTTTTCTACCATTTCACTCTATTGTCCACTCTGTTTTAGTCGTTCAGCAATCAAACGATCCGTGAAAAAACTGGGTCACCTTAGATTTAGGTTGGAATGGTAAACTTGATTTTTGAACATAATGTCTACTATATTAACCATATATCTTTCTCCTGATCTCTAATCGACTTGATTCTTTCACCAACTTGAAGCTAACGCAATGGACTATATTTCTCATTATATTACCTTTAACTCAAATTCAATTCATGGACCCCAAAATTGAGTTATAAATTGACGTATTTGCTGAAAAATATTTCTTAATTTAAGTGATGACTCCTAACTCTAATTGAACATATATTACTTCGAGAGTGTGTTAACTATGTTGACAACAATGAACAACACCATAACCTAGTCACATAGCTCAATAAGACTTTGGGCATGTGTGATGTATGAATTTAGAATCGGTGTTGGATGATATTCAATTTTTTTTTTTTTTTAGTAAAAATAGATTTATTCAGAAGAACGAGAAAGACGCAAGGATGCCAAACATTGATTTTGGATCCAAAGATCGAAAATGGGCCAAACTGTCATGCATGTCATAGACAAAGCCCTCCTTGCTAGAGAGTCAGCTAAATTGTTTAGCTCCCTAGGAATGAAAGAAAAAATACAATATTCAAAAGAGGATTCCAAATGCAAAATGTCCTCTAAAATGGATTTGATAGTCAAAGGGGCTGATGAGATTCCATGCTGCAGGAAAGTCACCACGTCTTTGTTGTCACTCTCCAACATAATATGAGAAATAACTTTCAAAAGAGCTGAGCGGATTGTCAAAGCTTCACCCACTAAAGCCTCTTGAAATTAAACAAGATTAGAGATGGCAAACTGAGGATGACCTTGATAGTCACGACAGATGAAACCTATACCTCCTTGCATTGACCCATGGGGTAGACTCGCATCACAATTTATTTTATAGAAATTTGTAGACAGTTGCCGAGGCTCTAACTATAGGAACTGATCGATGAGGAGGGGAGTTGAATTGATAAAACTCCCTAAAATGTTTTTCTGTTGACCAAATGACCTCCAAAGGTGACCATACTCACTTTCCAAATAGAAAGTCATTTCGAGTTAACCATAGTTGCCAACAGATAAATGAACATAGGGATATCATCTCTTTGCTAGCATCCTTACCTCTTGTGGAAAGCACTTTCCAGCCATCAATCCAGTCATGAAGGAAAACCTCATCATCTTTCGGAGCTTTGTGAGACAAACTACTACCAAGCCACACTGATCGCTCAAAAAGCAAGTCGATAGAATATGGGAAGTAAATTCTTGGATATTGCCGCATCGCGCACAATGGGGATCAATTGAGATATCTCTTTGCCGGAGATTTTTCGAAGAAGCAAGGCCCTCAGCACAAGCTCTCCAAAGAAAAGATTTTATTTTTGGGAAAGAGTTGCATTTTCCAAATTTGCTTCCAAACCCGTTCCAGAACTTGCTGCCAAGGTTTAGGAGAGGAAGATGACGCTTCAAGCACATCTTTATCAACTTTTAGATTGGATAATAGGTGGTAAGCTGATTTTACCGAAAAAAATCCCATTTCGAGAAGCGCCCCAAGTTTGAAAATCTTCTCACAAAAACAAAGGAAGCTGGATTTTCAAAATCTCAGTTATTTCATTTGGGTTGAAAAGAGATACAAGGAGATCTCGTTTCCAAACCCAAATGTCATGATCAATAAGCTGAGAGACTTTCTGAAACTCACAATTTAGAGGTTGGAGAGTGAACTCGGTAACCTGGAAGAGAGGGAACCCATGGATGTTGCCAAATATTAATTTTATCTCCTTGACCGATATGCAAGATTAAACCCATTTTCAACACCTCACGCCCATTTAGAATACGTCTCCACACCCAACTCCGGTTATTTCCAATGGTAGCAGAGAGGAAATCACCATTTGGAAAATAAATAGAATTAAGAAACTTGACCCAAAGAGCATCCGGTTTAGTCCATAAGCGCCACGCCACCTTTGACAAAAGGGCCCTGTTGTGAAGAGAAGGGTCTTTAAACCCCAGTCCTCCTTTCTCCTTTGAACCACATAAATGCTTCACGATATCCAGTGGACCTTTGACTTTCCATTAGCTTCCCCCCAATAAAAATTTGATGTTGTTCTACGAAGATGTTGATGATGCAAAGCAGCTAGCTTAAAGTGAGAACAAGCATAGTTTGACATTGAAAAGTCAACCGATTTGAGCATCACTTCCTTACCCGCATGAGATAAAAGGTTTGTCTTTCATCCTTCCAACTTCTTTGTAATTCTCTCTGAAATGTCACTAAATAGGTCAGCTTTTGAGACTCCAAACTGAGTAGGTAATCCCAGATATTTTTTCGGACCAACCCCATAAGGAATTTTCATAATACAAGAAAACCATCTCTTCAACTTGGTAGGTGTATTCGGACTAAATGTCATAATGGATTTTACAAGATTTATAGCTTGACCTGATGCTCGAAAGTAGATATCAAGGGCATTCTTGAAAGCAAACATTTTCAATAAATGAACTTCTGAAAATAATAATAAATCATTAGCAAATAATAAATGGGTTACCGATTGAGTGCGATTTCGAACCTGGACTCCCTTAATTGAACCCTTTGACTCAGCTTGTGCCAAAACACTAATAAGAGCTTGAGAGCAAATAATGAAAAGGGTAGGAGAGAGCGGATCTCCTTGCCTAATTCCCCTTGACGGCTCAACAAAACCTCGAGCTGCTCCATTGATTAAAAGCTTATAGTTAACTGAACGAATGCTGGTCATCACTAAATGGACCCACTGATCATAGAAAACCAAACGAAGCAATAGCTTTTCAATGAAATTCCATTCTACCCGATCGTAGGCCTTCTTTATGTCGAGCTTCATTGCAACCAGCTTCTTATGTCCCTTCTTTCTTTTTCCGATGTAGTTAAACATCTCATGGGCAATAAATATTATCTGAAATGGACCTGTTAGGAATGAAAGCAGACTGTGCAGGAGCAATAAAATTATCCAACACTGACTTTAATCAATTATACAAAATCTTTGTGATGATCTCCACTATCGCTGCACAAAGAGCTATTGTTCTAAATTGATGAGAATACTCTGGCTTTTGTACCTTTGGAATCATGCAAATTAGAGTTGCATTGAGGGAGGCTGGAAGATAACCTGTTCGAAAAAAAAAAATTAGAATGAGAGAAAAGATCATCCCTTACAATATCCCATTACTTTTGGAAAAAAGCTGGCGGAAAACCATCTGGACCTGGGGCCATTAGGGGGCTTATAGAAAATAGGGCATCATGAACCTCTTCAATGGATGAGACTCTACAAAGATGATATTCAATGATATGTCTTAAAACTTATAATAAGGCATTAATGTTAGATATTGTAGTTGTTTTTGAACACTAGATGCAGATATTCATATAATAATTTCTTAATTTATGAGTATACTTTCATTTTTTTAGTCCCGATTGTTTGAAATTTACACGTTTAAAATTTGTATCATTTATTTTTTTAATTTTTATTGTTCTCTATTTTTTTATCATTTATTTGACTGTATCATTCGAAAATTTTTATTGCTTAAAACCTGTACCGCTCATTTTCGTTTTTTTGTTATTCCTGTTTTTACTAACAATGGTCAAGCCTCCCATTATAAGACAATGCATTGCATACTTTTGCCGGATTCTACTTTCCAATGATAAATCTAAAGTTAAAGCACTTACCCCAAAAAAATGATAAAATTAAATTTGATTTATAAAAAAAAAAAAAGATGAGGCTAACTGCTCCAACCGGCTCCAACCGAGCACACTCACGACCGAAAGTTAATGCATTGGATACCTAATAAAGTAACACTGCCACTCAGGTACTAGTGTGATGTCAATGTCGAAACGAGAGCCGCCTTTGATTTGATGTTGCCGTGTTATGCTTGGATTACATATTGTAATCCAAAAAAATAGAATAAAATATAATATAGAAAAAATACATTATTCGGAACGAATCTAATTTATGCATTGGGAAATCGACCGCCAAAGGAAGGACGGTTGGTACATCTGATGACTTGGGTATGGGGTTAAGGCGTATAACAGCATAATGATCTTTTCATATCTCGTATTGGGTTATTATGAGCGTATATAAATCTTAATTAATAGACGCATTTGTTACTCATTTCGTGCGCCTGTTGGATACACTTATACTTTATGAGGGATACCCTTCCAAGTAGAGGGACCTTTTTCCTTGAATTATAAAGATGGAAATATTGGGAAGTAAGAGCCGGAAAAAACAAAATGAACCACAAATATGATATCAATCTCTCGAAATAGCAAACTGGGAAAACAACGAAGGTCGGCATTTCAGTTCCGTGTGCCAATACTATTTATCTGCTATACCTGTTCGAACGAATGTGACATTAATTGTTCTACTCTTCCTTCACCTTCCTTAATCACCACCGACGATGATTTTCACTTTCAAAGACGTTGCGTGTCCTCCACACAACAAAGCAAGTTTCATTAAGACTTCAACAAAAGGATGGGTCACTGATAGATGCAGCTGGTGTTGCGAAAATGTAGAAGAAGATGAGGAAGAAGAAGAGAGAAGAAAAACACATCTGAGGAACTGGGAGAAATTACAAAGCTCATTTCTTCATGCCACCAAAGTCACATCGCTACTGACTCTTGACACCGTATGTTGTCAGGAGGTATATTTACTTTAGTACTCCCTTTAACGTATTTTACTATTAAGATAATTATTTTAATCTAACGACTAATATCAATTTCATTTAATCCAATGATTGAGATCTGCTAGCTTTCCTTATTCCTTTGTATAACGCTAGTATGCCCAACCCTCTCCTCTAAAAATTTAAATAGACATATTAAAGACAACCCATAAATACCATTGTTTCAATGGTCAAGATTTAAAGATTCTCATCTGATAGACATAACAACAGTGAGTGAAGGGTTCCCTCTTTACTCTGGGTGAAGAGCCTTGATTTCGAACTTGAAAAGTGTGGTATCATTGCAGTAATAGTTGATGGTAAATGGTACAACGAAAGTTTTGTTATTGCATAGAAAAATAAGGATATTATATATATATATATATATATATTCAGCATAAAACTTAATCACCCAGTCCTTGGACAATAATATATAGTAAATCCTAGAAAAGAAATGAATCTTAAGAATCAATGGGTCAACTCCAAAAATCAATATCATATTCACAAGAGCTGGGAATGATAAGACGATATTTAGATTCATCAATCTTAATGGAGGGTATGTGTTTAATAATATCCCAATCTTCTCCTGCATCTTTTTGAACTGTGTCTTCAAGCTCTTCTGACATTAATGACAAGATAAGTTGCTGAAGAGTGACCACTTGTTTCAACCCATATGGAAGCTTTTTTAACTTACCGCCTACAATATTTAAAAATCTTAGGTTTGGTAATGCTCCTTCCTCCACTGTGAACGCCTCCAAGTTCATTAGTACCAATTCCTCAAGTTGACGACACCCATCAGCAGAGAAAATGATGTTGGATCCCACACATATATTACTCAAGACGAGGGACCTTAGTTTGGGTAACTTCTTTAGGTTACCATCAGTTCACCATCAGTTCGTCTATTAATTGTCCACTGTACTCTGAATGCAATGATAAGGTGATGAGATTTGGGGGAAAATCCAGGATTCCAGTTATTCCAAGTAAGTACATATGATAGAACTCCAAGTTGTCAGAAAATGAAGCAGGATGGTCCACTTCCTCATTGAATCTCATGTCTGTCCAATCTAGGAGACAGGTACCGAAGGTGGTTCAATTTGGGGAGGGCATTTAACAATATCTCTTTGTATGGAGACAATTTTCCCACTGACTCAATACATAAAGTTGTCAGATTTGTCAACTTTTCAAGGCTACTGTCAATCCATTTGCCTTCATCTAGCATTAGTATCTGCAGGTTCATCATTTGATCAAGAGGGTAATCGAAGCTCTGGATTCCAAAGAAAGATGATGAAAGAAGAAAAAAAAGATTTCTAAGCTGCTGCAGTTTCATTATTGTCTTAGGCAGCTGTCTGAGACCAGTATAACGCAAATCTAGCGTTTGTAGATTTTGTAGGTCTCCTATTGAAGATGGAAGCTTTTCTATATTGGTGTAACTTAAGCTCAAGTACTTAAGGAGGATGAGTTTTCCAATCTGCTTTAGCAAGCTATTAGGTATAGATTGTACACCCTCTAGATCTAGGACTCTAAGCAGTTTCATGGCTCCATAAGAAGACTTCTTCATCCACATATTATTCCTCTCAGTAGTTATTGAGAAGCAAAATAAGGAACGAAGATGATTTGGTATGGTACCTTGCTTTAGAGCGATAGCTAGACTACCATACATTCCTCCAATGGATTTAATAAACGAAAGCCGACGGGATTTGTGATCATCACTCCCAAGAACTTCAAGAAATCTCTCTTGCTTGGCTTCTGAAATTACTAGATCTCGTACAAGATCATGGATATGGAAATGTATGACATGGTCGTGGTACTTGAATCAGGCTTCTTTGAATGAGCTCCTCAAAATAATCCTCTACTGCAATTCCTTTCATCCTGATTTAGCTCCCAATTTACGCTATCAAGAACCTTGGACCAAGCATTATGTGTCCTTGATTTAATGGATAAGAGACCACCTAATACCACGATGGCCAATGGCAATCCATGACACTTGTGCACAATCTTCCGTCCCAAATCCTCCAAATCTTCGGGGCAACTGGCACCCTTACTGATCATCAACTTTGTCAGAAAGAGACTTCAACTCTCATCTTCATCCAAAAGGCGCTGAAAAAAAGGGAGTTGTGGAGGGATCTGCGCATCTAGCTACCATTTCATTGCGAGTGGTAACCAACACTCTGCTTTGATAGTCATCTCCCTGAACTGGAAGGGCTGGTTTCAACAAGTTCCAGTCTTCAGGCCTCCATTAGTCATCAAATACAATTAAGTAGGTTGTTTCTTTCAATTGACTTGAGAGCCTATGCATTAGGCTTCCAACATTTAATTCTTTTTTCTCCTGAGAGGTGAGAGGCATTATCTGTTCCATGATAACCAGAAGAAGATCTTTTATGCTGTATTGTTGAGAGAGAAATCTAAGCACAAGTTTGAAAGTGGTTCTTAACATCATTCCTTTTGTAGATTTTTCTAGCTAGGTGCCACTACCACCCGTTCCTACTATTGAAACAACAACAGTAGGACATGGCCGCGGGGACTCTTATGGGTATCAGCAACTTCTGTACTATTTCTCCCTCTTCCTATTTACAATAATAATAATTCATGAAAAGCAATGGTCGAAAAAGCCACATGACCATACACCTTAACTGAAGACACTCCAATCTAATGCAAAACCATCCTACCAACTAGGGGTATCAATCCATCGGTTTCAATCAGTTTTGGTGTGAGAATGACTCAAACCAAAACATAATCCAATAAAAATGGTGCATTGGTTTTTATTTGGGTTTGGTTTGGTTTCAATTTATCATGTAATAAATTTGAAAGTATGAAGAAAAAAATATTTCATATGAATTTTTAGTTGTTATCGGTTTCTTACCAAGTTATATTGGTTTTGATGTAGTTTTGATTCAATGTCTTATAGGTTTTAGTGCAGTCCAATCTGGTTTCAGTCTCGCAAACCCCAGCCCAAAATATGCTTTAAAATGCTCATATCAGTTTTGGTCAGCTTGGTTCAATTCGATTTGGTCGATAGGGATAGATTTTGACACCCCTGTTACCAACACATGAAATTTGGTTGGCATATTTTAACGGAATTAATAAAAGGGTAATTTACAGCGCCACCCCTTGGAGAATGCCAATATTAGAGGGACACCCCCTCTTTTTCACCAAATTAGATTTGGACCCCCTGCCGTCAGTCACTGGTGAGTCAAGAGATAAAATGACCATTATACCCTTCTCATTGAAACACGTTTTAACCCTTCTTCTATTTTGTTTCTCTCTTCCAGAGAGTAGGTAGGCTTGCCGATGGCGGTGGCGCCGAAGTTGGTGGTGGTGGCGAAGGGGGAGCCTTTGAGCTGTACTATGATGATAGGGCTAGTTCAAGCCTTCATCCTCTCCTTTGGCTTTCTCCCGTTGCACTGATCGCACAACACGAAGAGATGCCCTCTGCATTCGTCGCAAACACCTGTCTCCGCCGTCGGAAAACCTTCGACAAACCTCTTCAGCTCTCAGGTCTCGTGAAGTTGTTGGATCTCTTCTGCTCCGCTGACATACCTACCGCTGTCTGATTCAAAAAACATAAACTCTTAGACCTACAGAGGGGAATAAAAAAGTAACCCAAAAGCAGAGACAATCTGCAAGAGAAGAAGAAACGGAAGGAACGTCGGCGGTAGGTACATCGGCGTTCTTCGGCTTTCGTTTCCAAACAGATTTTCTGTCTATCATTTATTTTGATCGGTTTCTTTCAAAACCAACCATTGATGTAAGGAACGAACTGTCTCTGATGATTTTTCAAGAAAAAATGTCTCTTTTTTTTTTTTTTTTTTTTGTGGGTAATTGATTGTATTTGTTGATCGGCTTTCGTGGCTGCCCATGTTGAATGAGTCCCCAGAGATGGGATCAAAGAAATAATTATTGATGATGCCATGGTAGGCAGGGTAGAGTCCAGTGACGATCGAGTAATGGTTGGGAAACGTAAGGGTAGGGAAAACAGAGATGTGCCGTTGGCGATCAGGCGACCTATGTTGGGGGTAGGGATTTTGAATTGATACCCAAATCGGAACCCATCGGAAGAGATGAGGAGAACGACGGGATGATCGAGCTTGGTGAGAGGGCAAGCGGTGGTTTCTGTTTCTGCTAGAGTTGAAGATTGGGAAGCAGGAGAAATGGAAGGTTGGTGGAAGCGAGAAGTGTACGGGTCGCCGTCCGTCGTCGCAGCTTTGAACGATCCTCAGTGAAAGGGGAAAGAAATAGTAACTTATTTTAAGGGTAATTTAGGTATTTCATATTTAATAAGGGCATTTTGGTATTTTAAATAAAATATTATTGTTGACATCAGCATATAAGGTATATTCCTTAACTGTGACTAACGGTAGGGGATCCGAGTCTAATTTGGTGAAAGAGAGGGGGTGTCCCTCTAATATTGGTATTCTCCAGGGGGTGGCATTGTAAATTACCCTTAATAAAATGGGTCAAGCTTAATTGTATGGGTTTATCTATTCCTATTAAGTGTATAAGTTTGGCCTTAAACCATCCTGAGCCTGAAGAAAGTCTGAAGAAGGTCTGAGCTAGATTTCTAACCATGAGGGTGGATTAGGGTCAGAAATCTTTGGCGTAAGTAAGGATTGGGCCGGGCCTCACTCAGACATAAGGTTGATATAGAGAAAATATAATAATATATCAAAAGATAAACAATAGGGATAGTACCAAATCCTGGTCAGGGAGCATCATTCTTTTATTTTGGACAAAGCCGATTTTTTTTTGTTGAAACCAAATTTATTTTTATTTTTATTTTTTTGTTTCGAAGTTAACGACGAATTGATACTCTTCACAAAAAAACATAAATATGACTGAAAAAAAAAAACTAAGATCTCGGATCCTGACCTCACCATGTTTGGAACTTTTATTCCTAATTAATGAGATTTTCTCTTTCTTGAAAAAATAAAAAACCCAATAGGGATTGTAAAAAAGGATAATGAAGTTGATAATGCAGGGAAATGTGATTGGATTCAAAATCAGGAAAACTCAACGAGAAGAGTTACAAATGTATGATCTGCAGAAGCAATCAAACCGTCGTCTGCTTCTCTACCCCTTAAAACTAAAGACACTAGGGGGTTGCAGTGGGAGATGGTGCGGCCCCAAGAAGAAGAAGAGGAGGACATGGAGGTGGAGGTGGAGGTGGTGGTGGTGGTGGGTCCCACATATTTGAAGAATCATAAAACATGAAAAGAGAGATTAGGAGTTGGGGTATTTAGGTAAGTATGAATAATAAATAACTTTAGGTTTGGTAAATCTTTTCAAAATCCAACTTTATAAATGTAAAATAAATTTTAAACCTTCTTATTTTGTAATAAATTTTTTTATCTAGATCTAAGTAATAATACTTATATAATATTGATATGGATAAAATATAATAATATGTTGGGTTGTTATTGATGTAACAAGAGTAGGTTACGTATGGAAAAATAACAAAATGGTGAAAGAACTAATACACAAGAGCAATAAGACACTAAAAGGTTAATTAATGGGGACAAATTAGACTTTTTATTTCTTTTATTAGAAATTGATGATTATATTGTAAATTAACAATTAAAAGGGCATTTCTGTCCTTTCGTAATGTACTCCCTAGTCCTTGCCTTTACCTCTCTCGTTTCAGCTCGAAATTTCCACGGCAAGGTAGGCGAAGACCACTGTCCCATCATCATCATTTTCTTTTCTTTTCTCTTTCTCTCTCTCTTGTTGCCAACCCACAACATCGTCTTCTTGAGAGCAGCCATTACGCCCCTACCCTCGAGTGCCTTCATTTATTTCTTCTCTACTCTGAAACTTAATCACCTTATGTGATGTCCTAATCGTAGAGTAAAGCTCTCCAACTTGTATCTCTTTCTTTGTTTTTTCATTTTTTTTTTCATGGATTAGTGTTGCTTGTCACATCTATATATGGGGAATCGGAATTGGAACAAGAGAAGGTGGAGAGGATGGTGATAGATCCCTCCAACTCATGGAAAATAATCCTCTGTTTTTCTCATCCCTGTTTTTCCTTGTTTTGCTACCTGCAGAACGTGACACGTGGATAACTTTAAGACCAACGCACCGGATGTAATAATACTCACCCAATCTTGACCGTTGGTTTTCTTGTTGTCCACGTGTCGCGTTCTGCGGGTAGCAAAACAAGGAAAAACAGGGATGAGAAAAACAGAGGATTTTGATCCCCAACTCATTTGGTCTTTTCTCCTAGGAATTTGCTCGTTGACCTAGGTTTCCCCTGTTGGGAACCACCAGCACATGGTCTTATTGGATATTGCGTTTTATTGTCAAAATCTGTTTCAGAAGAACATTTTATGGATACCTAGTGCAAAGACGATGAGTGTTATAAAAGTGTTCAAGATCGTCAGGGCTGAGACATTGATAGCACGTTGTTGTACTGTCCCTGGGTATTGGTTCACGGTGGCGTTCATCTACGTCATAGGGAGGTTTTGGATCCAATTGATGGGGTTCTTCATGATGATGGTGTTTATGTTCGCATTGGCCATTCCATACAAACATTGGCATCACCATAACCATCTTGGGTTCGTGGTTTTGTACACCTTCACCTTCTTCTTCGCAAATTTCGGGCCAAGTTCGACCACATTCGTGGTACCGACAGAGATATTCCAAGCAAGGTGGAGGTCAATGTGTCATGGGATATCGGCGGTGGTAGGGAAGGCAAGAGCCATAGTGGGGGCTTTTGGGTTCCTTTACACAACGCAGAACAAGGACAAGGCGTTGGCGGACCCTGGGTACCCAGCTGGTATTGGAGTTAGGAATGCCCTCTTCATGCTTGGTGTGGTTAACTTCTCTGGGATGATGTTTACGCTGGTGCCGGAGTCAAAAGGCAGGTCACTCGAGGAAATCTCCAGTGAAAACAAGAGTGATGATGCAATAGCAGGGACGAGTTATGACAGCAGCAAAACAGTTCTTGCTTAGCCATTTTGAGAGTATTTATTTGACGGGTAACTACCACATCTTACTATTATTTTCCTAATTTGGATTACTGATTGAGTCAGTGAGTCGTTGAGTTGAATTGTCCAATGAGAAGGAAGACAATCGACGGAGAGATACAAAGACATGAGAGAGAGAGAGAGAGAGAGAGAGAGAGAAAGGAGATGCTACCTTTGGGATCTTCCACACTGCCAGAAACGAGAGAGGCGGGATACATGATTTTGGGGAAGATGGATTGTGTTCAATTACCATTTAACCTTTTATTACGAAATTTTGATTGAATTTTTTTTTTTTTTTTTTTAAATCTTTTCATTTAAATTTGGACAATCAGTGTGATTTTATTTAATCACCCCTTAAATTTATTTCCATTCGCATCCTTTATATTAATTTCAAGAGGGTAATAGATGTCTTGTTATGTTTGGATAAATAACATACCATTGTTATGTTAATAATTTCCCTAATATGTTATAATGGAGACCTTGGGTGCCCAAATGGTTAAATCGAATTGGGGATTGTGTGGATAGGCGCACAATCCTAGGTTCGATTCTCCATCTGTGCATTTGCGATCTCAAAGCTCCTTTTGCACCCCAGTCGAGTGGTCCTTGCTGGTGATGTGGTGAACACAAGCGAACAGTATTCTTTCTCCCATAAATAAAACACAAAAGACCAATCCTTAACCCTTCTCCTAGATTGCATCTTGAATAAAAATTCGGGGACAAATCCTCTTCTCACTCCACACAACATTGTTAACATTATAGTTTGTAATCTAAACCAGATCCATACTTCCAAGCATCAAGACGTCTCTTCCATTTGTACCTCATCTTCTCTGGAAATGCTTTTAGCCATGACCTTGTAGAGGAGAAAATTGGAAAAGATCAGGTAAAAATGAAGCATATCATCACCAGATTAAGAAAATTAGTTCAAAGAGTGTACTAATGTTTCTCACAAGATGACATGCATTTAGCACACATACACACCCCCACCCCCACCCCCCCCGCCCCCAAAAAAAAAAGAA
>NC_056569.1:25593772-25618206 GCF_013358625.1 Macadamia integrifolia | reverse complement strand
GTCCAAGGTATCCAGACTATCCGTATCAGAGGCTAACAGATCACATTGAGACAAAAAAAAAAAAGAAGTTTCTTATGCTACTTAATGTCTTATAAGTCTATTGAAAGTTAATGAGGCTGCAATCAGTAACATGGAATCCTATCGTTTAATTTTGAATTCCCAGAGCACTTGTATAAAACAGCAAAAGGTGATGCTTCATAATGTAGTCACCTCTACTCATATCGATTTATTAAATAGCTTTTTTTTCTTTCTTTTTTTTTTTTTTTTGGGGGGGGGGTGTCGGGGGGGGGGGGGGTGGGGAGGTGGGGGGAGGACAAAAAAAATCAACTTAGGTTGTGTTTGTAAGCATTCTTGGAATGCATTCTAGGTTGATAATACATTACAAAAATCATACCAAATGCAACCTTAATTTCAAAGTGTACTAATGATTACAAATGCTTTTAAAGTATAGTTGTATAGTTCATTAGAGGTCAAGTGCCGAAGACTCATAAAATGTTGAGATTAAGAAAGTGAGAAGACAAACATATGTTAGATAAATAGTGGGTCCAGTTGTTTAAGGTCATCGCTGAAAAACTAAGGCTGTGTTTGATATGATTTCTTAGAATTCATTCCAAGAATGCATACCAAACAGAGCCTTAGACTCCTTTAAATGAAAAACCATTTCCACTATCTATACATTTCTTGGTAATGAATGGAAATGAATCCATTTCATGGTGGAATACATGCATCCAGATGCTGTGGAAAACCAGTACATGGAAAAAGAAAAGAAAAGAAAAAAAGAAAAGAGGATGGAGATGCTTCATCTTGCAAAAAAAAAAAGGCTATTTTATTCCATATGACAACAAAGTCTTTCCTTAGTAAACCCTAAACCACAAGACAACCACTAGGTGTGTGTGTGTACGAGTGTGTATTACAAGAAAGTAATTACCTTATGACAGGGTCAATGAATGTCGAGAGAAACGTGTAGTAACCCAGCATGACAAAATGTCCAGACCAATCCAAAAGCACAGAAATTCCCACCTGGAAGATAACAATTGCACATTTATAAGTACATGCCTTTAGTAACCTTTGTTAAATAAAAGATCTGCACCAATCAGCAGGGACAATCTGGGGAGATTAGAATACACAAGAGCTAAACCCATGAAACAAATTATTTGATAGATACAACGTTACCAATCCAGACCTTATATTTATTTATCTCTTAATATTCCACAATCGAATTAAAAGTTCTTACGAGTAGATCAGTAATTTCATCCATCTCAGTAAACCTTATATCATTTGTGGGTCAGCCCTGGCGAGTTTACACATTTTTCTATGCTTGAGCTAGTGATCATCATTGATCTTTTCCAATAGTACAACTTCAGCAATAAAGCTACTCAACTAGTTTGATTGTGAGGAATGAAATTGTAATGTCGTAATTATGGAATCAATCACTACAAATGTTTTACCGCCAAAACAAAGAAAAAAATATAAGAAATCTACTGTGATTATGAACTAAAATTTTTCTTTTGTTGCCACTGAAAGAAAATTATGAATATTTTCTTATTCAGCAAACATTTTTGCTTCTACCAAGCATACCTGTTTGAATATTGACAGAATGATTTGAGGCTTGGTTAGCATAACCAAACCCAACGTCTTTACAAGAGGCTCAAATTGTATTACATCCTGCCAAAATATAGAGTTTCATAAAGCAACTACTTTTTATAAAGGGAATGTTGACACCAGTAACTTCCAAATTCAAAGAGTTACACAGAATGGATATAGAAAACCCAGAATACCAACCTGAAGAAATGGTCTTAATACCGGGTCCCCTTGCGTCTGGTGAAAATAAAAATATAACAAAAATTTTAAAGAAATGTTAAGCGTGTGTAGCAGGAGAAAATTTGAAGGATGCAATTAGTAACTAATCTGTGCAGAACCACATTATTACCTGCATACACTGGAAATTAACAAAAAGAAGCTCATTAATGAAATCTGATGGAACATTAGCCTGTTTCCTTGCTGACATTGCTCGTTGAAACAACCAAGATGCACTTAAGTTGGGCTGCATGACACAAATTTCCGATGAGTTACTCAAAGCAGGAACTACTTAACCACCCATGTACCAGGAGACACCCACCAAATATGGATTCAGCAGGGACAAGCTGTCCGAGTCTAGAAAATTGTTATTAATTGCTTCATATATCCCTTAATCCACCAAGAAATAAAAGAAATATCAGTCCAATTTCATCCATGATAGCAGACACACCCACACACAATGCAAGCAAGCACTCATGCACGAAATATATGGCAGAAACTTCTTGTCACCACACATGGTGACAAATGATTTGCAAATATGGCCACTCGTTCTGCCATAGCCTAAAAAATTATTATGGTTAGGAGTCCCTAAACCAGAAAAAGAAAGAGGGGGGGGGGGGGGGGGGGGGAGGATGGACAGAAGTCAGGAAAAAGTTCAAAAGTTACTTTGGAATAAAAACCATAATATTCATAGGGATATCAGCGAGGTTCTTCTGTGAAAAACTTGCCCTTTAAGACTGCCAACAGATATTTAAAGGAGCCGTACATCAACAGAATATACCAGTTGAGAGTCTGCCAAGGTGCCGAGTCAAGCTCCCGAAACCACCAAATGAAACTGGTGATTGTATGCCACTAGCATCACCAAACTGCACAGAAGGACTTGTCATGGCTAATGCTTTCTTTATATATTTCCACATCTTTGAGACCTTAGAAGTGTGTAATGTAAATCACCTGTAGAATACGATTAAAAGAAGCCGGCAAAGGACTGTAGAGAAGTTGATCCACCCCCATTAAAAGAGAGACGTGTCAGAGTCGGTCAATGTAGCTGGCACATTATCTTAAAATTGACAACAGAAGTAGTAAAAAAAAATTTCATTTTATTTACATATGGAGAAACCAAAGACGAAGAATACAAGATTATAATTATCAATCCCTTTCAGTTGGCTTGGGTTTGACATCAATAAAATCTAGGTTCAATCACACGTACACATGCAACACAAGAAGAAAAGAAAGAAATAAAATAAACCAAGGATAGCACAAATAGAGAAATTATTGAAAGAATAGAAATGATCAATGTTATCTTAGATTCATTCTTGAAATTACCATAATCTAAAGAGAAGAATCTACATTATGCTAGAAAATGCATGGAGTAAATAGTTCAGCAATTTTTGTGCAAAATGTGGGAGTCTACAGCGATCAGCTCCCCGGAGGAAGCCATCAAGCATTTCTGGTCCCACTCAGCCAAAACACCATACTCTATGCAAATAAAATGTAGCAGACTATTCACTTTAACAGCCAGAATTTATAATCACATGCCCCTAAGGAATCCCCATTAATGTGTTTGGATCATTGGAGTTGAGACTCCTGAGAATATTGGACTCATAGTTAACAACTCCAAGTAAATTAGACAAAAAAATTCCTATGCCAAACAGTGGTCCAATTCTATTAGAATTGTAATTCCCACAAATTAGGTGGAGATCTAATGTTCTTTGTTAGACGGAAATCCAGTTGGAAGAGAAGACATGAAATTTCAATTTACAGACAAGGTGTGCATAACTAGGCTGTGAAATGGAGACTCAGAAGCTGTTTGGATACTGCGAATACAGGGTAAGCACCTTCGAATGGTCCACACTGTACTGTTTATACCTTGTCTCGAGAAATGATAACTTCAAAATAAACACAACCTGATTGCTATGCTCTCTTTACGGTTTGGTCAATTACACACTGAACATGTTGCTTACACTCCATCTTCACCACTTGAAAACATTGAGAACATAACAGAATCTTCATTGCAATTTTTGTAACAGTTGCAACTTTCACCTGTCACAATATGTAGGGAAAATGCCAAAGAGAACTCTCAGTATCTCCAAATCGTCAAGTGAGACTCCCTGTAAAGAATTAAAAAATCACAGAATCTGCAGTGAATAAATGGTTACCAACTGAATTAACAAATGATATGGATTTCTATATTTCCATTTGTATAAGAGCTAGTACTATAATAACAATAACACAAAAATCATACGAGCCAGTACTATATTAAAACACTGGAAAGTTGAATTTAACGAGTATGGTTGAAGAATTCAATAACCTGATAAGCAGGCATTAGATCCCAGTAATCTTCTAATAAATCTTCCAATTTTGGGCATCCCGGTTGGGGATCAAGATAAGTAAACATATAGGTAGTTCGATCCATGGGACCAGAACCAGCAGGAAATGCCTGTGGATACACAAAGTTAAGATCCATTAGTGAAGAATTATTTAATTGCAATAGAAGTAAAGGGTAAATTCCAGTTACCTCCCAAAAATAATGTACATCTGAATCTCCAACCTTTTTCACTGATGAGCTACTATAAATGACATCACTCGTAAAATTCTCCCTAAAACCACGAGAACAAGAACCAACAACAAGGCAAACACCATCTGGCTTCCTTCCTGATCTGATCTGTTAAATGAATCACATACTTCAAAGTTACAAGGATGCTATTTGGTAGGACTGAGAAACTGCATATGATGTACAGTGACAAAAAAGATGGTGAACCTGCATAATTATGGATGTTAACATTGTCAAACATTAATTTTCAAGCTTCGCTTCTTCGAACATTTGGTGGACTACGAATCGCTAACTGCCAGGTAGTGGTCATACGACTCATACCAATGACCTGATATTTCTTTAAATATAGGGACTTGGTCAGAAAATTCTCTGATTGGACAGTTGGATAGTTCAAAACACTTGTACTGGAGTCCTTTTTTTATTTTTATTTTTATTTTTTTTTGGGTGGGGGGGGGATATGAAAGAGTCCAACAACCGGATTGCATATAATAGTGATTATGTTGATTTAAATTTTTATTCATTTAATTCAAGTAGTAGTGCTAGAAGAGGCGGGCTTCGGTGCAATGGTAACGTTGCTCCATTGAGACCTAGTGGTCACAGGTTCAAGTCGGGAAACAGCCTCTCAACGAAGCGGGGGTAAGGCTGTGTACATCATGAATTTATGACCTTCCCCAGACCCCGTAGTGGCGGGAAACTCGTGCACTAGGTAGACCCTTTTTAGTAGTACTAGAGCAAGGTTCAGACTCTTGACATTGCTAACATTTTTTTTAATAAACACAAACATATTAATCAGAGACAGGAAAAAAAACATCAGCCTATAAAAGGATGCTATGCAAGATGACAAGTAAGTAGTATCCCACGATTGAGACAACTGGCTGAATCCCATGAAACCCTTTCATAAAAGTTCATTGATTTTATAAAGCAAATTGACTTCAATTCTTGAATAATCCACATCACTTCTGGTTCTATTGTAACAAAATGTTAATGATATTGCCAGCAATTTTTTCCCAGAATCAATGGAAAGATTTTGAGGTAATTATCTGACTACTTTGACTTGTAAATAAGTTTTTAACTGACCTTTTTTATATAGTTGAGATCTGTCAATGCCCTATTGATGTTTACTTTTCTTTTAAAAACTTAGTGAAGAAATGTAATAATTCAACTATCACATGATCCTAATTGTTCGCTACCGTTTCACCTAAAATCTCAACCTGTTAGAGAAGGGCAGCGTCAATGTATACATCAACACTCTCCCACACGTGCAGGCCAAGATCCCATGGTCCTTGCATGTCGAGCTCATGAGACATTTCCTTTACTCGGCACCGAGGGAGAAGAAATGTAGGAAAAGTCCTACATAAAGAGGAATCAAACACTTGACCTCCCTACTCTGATATCATGCTTGTTATTATTTCACCTAAAAGCTCGAACTGTTAGGGAAGAGCAGTATCAATGTATACATCAACCCTAATATGTGTATTTCATGTAAACTTTACTACCTTTCACATATTTTAAAAGTACAACATAAAAAATTAATTTATAAATTACCATAGTTGATTTATTCCTCTAGGGTAACCAAAAAAATATTATAGCAGAAAAAAGGAATATAATGTGGTTTTGCTTGGTGAAACAATTTCCATTAAAATCAATTTGGATTTATACCCAGGAGAACTACGACAGAGGCTATCTACCAAATGAGGAGGATCAAGGAAAGTTATAGAGCCACTAAGAAGGATATCCACATAGTCTTTATTGACGTAGAAAAAGTATATGATAGAGTTCCTAGAGATTTAATCAGGCATGTCCTCGTAAAAGAGAGGTGTCAAGTACATATGTGGATATAATTAAGGACACGTATGAGGGCGTGGTGACTAGTGTAAGATCTATGGGAGGTCAAGGCAAGGAATTCCCAATTACGAGTGGGTTGCATCCAGGTTTGGCCTTAAGCCCCTATTTGTTCCTGCTTATCAAGGATGAGTGAACTAAGTGCATTCTAGACGAGATCCCCCTGGTGTATACTCTTCGCAGACGACATCGTTTTAATAGATGAGACTAAAGCAAGGATTAATACTAAGTTGGAGCTATGGAGATCAAAATTGGAAACAAAACGTTTTAAGATTAGCATATAAAAAATGGAGTATGTGAAATGTAACTTTAACCATTCTTCGATGGATTATGAAATTGTGAAAATTGAGGAGATAGAGATTCTGCAAAGTGACTATTTTAGATATCTGGGTCAACCATAAATAAAGAAGTTGCATAGAGGATGATATCTCACTGAGAATTAAAGTGTGATGGATGAAGTGGAGAAATGCATCTGGAGTCTTGTCGACGAATCCCTCTAAAGATCAAGGGAACATTCTATAGGACTTCTGTGCATCAAGCTATGATGTAAGGGGCAAAATGTTGGGCAGTTAAAAAGAGTCATATAGGGAAGCTCTCTGTGGCTGAGATGAGGATGTTTAAATGGATGTGCGGCAAAACTAGGAAGGATAAAGTAAGGAATGAGCTTTTCAGAACTGTTTTGGAAGTTGCCCCAATTAACGGAAAAGCTCCGCGAAAGTCATCCGAGGTGAGAACCCATCAAACATGTGTTGCTCAGGGATCCATGCATAAAAGGCATGTTTTTATATCAAGATCCCTCATATATAATACTATTTATTTCTCAAATCTATTCTATCATTTATGTTTTAACAAACTGAGCCAGTGATCAGATCATTTGGAACATAGAACACCAAACATGTTTTGCCACCATTTCCATATATTAAAAGCAATGCGAAAGGCCATCCAATACAATACCAGCAGAGGCTTGTGCATGCAAACTAGGTTAGAGAGGGAAGTGGTATCAACAAAAGTATAAAACTCGATTGAAAAGACAGAAAAGATTTGAGGGCATGATCTAAGCATGCAGAAAATGCATTTGAATAGAACTTCAATCATTTGAAGGGGGTCATTTAAAGGGGCATCTAATCATTGCAAGACCATCCAGCTTTAGGTTTCAGCATATTATCCTCCCATGTAGTTATAAGATCAGAAATTTAGAAAACATAAGCCATCTCTGTATAATATCCAATTATCCATGAAGTTTCTTACTATTATTGCCACTCAAGTTTTTACATTATACAATAAATTAGAGCAAAAGCAGACATACAAATGGCAAAAATTTTGGTCAAAGCCAACAGATCTCTCTCTCGGACAGGTCCTTATGCATCATGGCATGGCTGAATTTTGGTAATGATAGTGTTGAGATGCTTCTCTTGGGACCTCAATTCTGCATGTGGCAGGATGGTGTGGCATTTTCAAACCATTGGAGAAGAGAGGCCTCATGTGAAATTTGGGATTCAAATTCAATCATATACCCCATGTAATGTCATGCATCTCCAATTATGTCCATGCATGTGCGTTCTCTAACCAATACTGTGCACTCTCTCCTTTACTCGATTTTTTTCAATCCCTATTTTGCAACTAGAAGTTTGGGATGAAACTTGACATGTGAGAAGGAGACCTACAAGTCTACCTATACACAAAATTTTGGGCCATCCAATTTTCCACATGGCAGATCTGGGTCCATGTAAAATAGTTCATCTACACAACCATGAAGAGGCGTTTTTGCCCAACAACAACAGCAGCAAACTTAGCCTTTATCCCAACTTAATGGGGTCAGCTACATGGATCCACACAGAACAAAATAAGAAAAAATGCCAAACAGAAAAGGGGGAAGGAAGAGATGAGAAAAGAAAAATGAGAGTAAGAGGAAAGAAGAACAGCCCAACAAGTCAAGAGAATCTCAGCTAGATGGTGTCTGCTACATGGATCTTTGCCCTCCTAAAGGCATTTTTTCCCATTGATAAATAAATAATATGCCTGCTTATGTATGCAGAAAGGATAAATAACAAGATCCTAAATGTTAAAGAAGTCTTATGGTATGGACCCTTTGTACAGAGGGGGTACAAAGGGCACATGTGGTGGTCGGTTGTATTTCTTGGGTATCTTAGCACCCAAGTTACTTACCTTGCCAAGTAGTGTTAGATATTTTCCCTATTAGTTTCTTTCCTATTTTATCTTGTTCACTAGTTAGAGCAGGTCTCACTATCTAGTTTCCTTTTTCACTTGTAATTGTTTGGCTATATTCATGATTCAGTGAACTAGCAGTCTCGGTTCTCTTCTTCTTCTTCCTCTCCCTTGGTGATTTCTGGTTATTAGACTGAGGTACCATTTCACTAAACATCTGTATGTATGCTCATGAGTGTATGCACACAGACATTTATTTAGTCAACCTTATGCTCTTATGCTCCGTGTGTGTGTGTGGGTTTTCATTTATGAGTACAGAAACATCAACATTGATGAAAAAAATAACAAGATCCTAAACATCTGTATGTATGCTCATGATTGTATGCACACATACATTTATTTAGTCAACCTTAAGCTCTTATTCCATGCGTGTGTGTGTGTGTGTGGATTTCCATTTATGAGTACAGAGACATCAACATTGATGAAAAATACAAACCTGACCTGTTTAACAACAGGTGAGAAATTTCCCATTGCATCAATAATGAGATTTGATCTTAAAATGTTTCCCTCTGTAAATTCCAAAACCTGAGGAGCATAAAAATTATAAGTTACTCCTAAACTAGTGCACTTTAAGAAGTAACATAAACAGACTAGCAGCACTCAAAGAGTAGCATGGATAAAACTCCATTTGAGGACCGATCATAAGAAGGATCTCATGATGGTCCATCACTTTTGGTGGTTAAAATTCTGTGTCCAAATTGTGGTAGAACAAACTCTCTTGATTCTTAAGAAAGCAATTATTGGCTGCCTGACAGGCCATGCATCTGACCTGAATTAAGGCCAAGATGGACCAAGGTTTCCAGCAACTTGCGTGCCTGAACCAGATTAGGTCGTACCCAAAGTCCCTTACATGTTGTGATCAGCCAAAACCTGCCAACACTACCTATAATATTCTGACTCATGAAAGCTAGTCCGAAAAGTAACTTCTTCATTTTTCCGTGTCTGGTAAGGACTGATGACATAAGATATCTCACAGGGCAGCAAAGGCGCAAATATTTGTTTAAAAGAACTTTTAAAACTA
The DNA here is from genome assembly GCF_013358625.1 of Macadamia integrifolia. Lineage (NCBI taxonomy): Eukaryota > Viridiplantae > Streptophyta > Magnoliopsida > Proteales > Proteaceae > Macadamia > Macadamia integrifolia. Next base: position 25,608,769 of record NC_056569.1, on the reverse strand, counting down.
AAGAAGTTCACACTTCTGTCAGTTTAACAGTAAAGACGTGTCGCAAATGCAAACTGGACAAACCATACAGTGGAAACCATCTAGGATATATCCGGATAAAACACTGATCTGAGTGGACACTTAAATCCTTTTGATTTATGAACCTTTTACATGGACCTTACTCCTATAATTAAGGCCATATGATTTTCTATTTCTAAATGGAAACTCCTGGGGTGTATTGTAGGATCTTCCCACAAAATTTTCCACCCAATGCCGACATTCAAGAGGTGACTTCATGCCATAGGAAGGAATTCCTACATGCCTTGCCATTTCGCAATTTTTTTGGGTCTGTCAAACACAATTCAAACAATTTTCACTAAATATATCTCTGGAAAGACATGACACTCCAACAAAGTTGATACTAACATATTTGCTGAAAAAAATTGATAAAGCAATGAACTGCACGATGATTATATTACAAAGCAATAGTCAGTAAACGCACCGCTGCATCCTCATATATGGATATGCTTGAAACGCTATAGCCCTCAAAGATGACTCCACCAAGGGAAGTAAAGCGTGTCTTCATAAGCTCTATCAACTTAGATGGCCTATACTGACAGATAGAAAGACAAAATTGAGAAATTTATCCTCTGAATGACGAAATGTGTTGTAAGAATAAAATCCCATGCTTCTCAAACGTAGATCACTATGAAATCTTCTCAGCAATCACGTAAATGACAAAAATTACATTCCATGTATATTTTCAGTTCAGAAACACAATGATTGAGGAAACCAAATACTTGTCAATTCTGGGAAGCAATCATCATCCAATAACATAGCTTCCATTGAAATAGAATACAGACTGTAAATATATAGCTATAGCTTGGTCATAGCATATTTCAAGTTGTGTTAGGGACTTCCATTCTCAATTCAGGTGTTTCAGGTGACATGGCAACTCCTTAAGCTGTGTCAGTATTTCAACAATAAACTCCTTGATAACTTATGCCAGAAGCAGAATTGTTCTCAATTATAACAAATTAAAATTGAAAGCACAACCAACATTACAGTGACCTTATTAAGACGTGATATGCTTCTAAATAATATTTCAGCCCATAAAGAAAAATATCTCCTCTCCAGTAAATTGTCATGAAAATGTTAATACTTCAACGAAAACAAAATCAGAAAGATACTGAAACAAAGGCATTCTTTCAGAAAGGAAAAAATAATAATAATAAGATAATTTTTTTTTTTTGGCTAATGGTCAGAAAAATGGAATTAAAAAATAAAAATATTAAAGAGTTAGCGTCCAGGCATACCCAGACGGCTCAAATACAAGCTCATCGTTTACTTAGTAAAAGGCAAGTTTGCAGTTTCACTGCACCAATTTTTTTGCATATTGTTGAAGGTGGATGCTATTTTCAGGAAACTAACTTATTTTTTCTTCAGGGCAATGAGAAAAAAACCACTATTTGGTGACCTTCCACAAACTTGTGGCATAGCCACTGAACACAAAATCCCCACTTGCATCGTAATTTATTGGACCTGACAGTTTATCGAAAAATATTTCAAGAAATTGAGTAGCAATGGGTGTATAGGTCATGTGGTTTGTATGTCAGTCATATTGAATAAAGCAGCATGATCCATAAAGAATTTCAAAACAAGAGAAAGAAAAAGAAAGGGCTCTTTATTCAGCTTTGTATAACTAGCTTCTTCTGCATTTTAGGCATTGCTTTTCCCCCTCCCTTTCCCTATTGGTTATGTTTTTCCCTATGATGAGTCCCATTAATCCACATTAGAGACATTCTAGTAACAACTTAACCTTGGAGTTTACATATGCACCCCCCAAAAGACAAAACCCTAAGACTGAACTCTTATCCAAATTGTAAATTGGAACCATACAGTGGGCATCATAATAGTGTATGTCCCTCTTGTATTAAGGTAGCTAGTTACAGAGCCGAAAACAAATCCTACTTTTTGACAGTTTGTCTTTTTTTACTCCAGCAGTACTTATCCATTCTCTGTTTCCCTTAAAGAAGCTTGCCAGTAATCAGTGTCCCCTGCAGGGAAACATCATGCCAGAACTACATGCAATTATGAGACACCAGGAAGATGTTAAGCCTCTGGTACAAGAAATTCAGCATGAAATTGTGAAGATTGACTAGTTCTATGGCTATAGGAAATCAGAAGGCAGGGAACGGAAACATGGGAAGGGACAAAAGCACCCTGAAAAATTCCAATCCCAAAGAAGTATAGCAAATCCTAAATATATTAAACAGCAGGAAGTTTGAATACTTTAAAAGGGCAAATCCTGGTTAGTGTTCGATACTTTATGTACCTTAATGACCAGTTTTAATTTATCTTTTTCTTTTTTACCCACTTGAGAAACCAGAGTTGAAATAAAATTGTCTGGAGATTCATAGTAACCATGTGGTAAGAAAATCAGCACAAAAAGCCCATCTCTTATAATCACTTTTATTTGCTTTCCCTAAACTACTAAATTTGGTGCTTGTGGAATTTAGTAGGAATATAGGATAGTATTTAAAAAGGGGGGGGGGGGGGAACTCATCTATCTTAAAGAAACTCATCTATCTTAAAGAAAATAAATAAATAATATAGTAATTCTGTCCTTGAAACAGTAATAAATTCCACAAGACTCCAACAAGAACAAGAATCTGGTGGCATGGATTTCCATCACACAAAAAGATAAAAAAACAAACAATTCCGCCAACAATAAATAACAACATAACTTAAAGACTCAATATGCACAGTTGACAAGTATTTTGAATGCTACAAGACAATGAGATCTGAGGTACACTTCAGCATCAATCTGCTACAAGATAGCACGAGATTTGAGGCATCATTCAATATCAATTCTTACTGTTGTAATGCAGCACCATAAAATACAATACCATAAAAGGGAACAGAAATCCGACTTACAAAACACCAAGGTTAAGAATGTCCTCAACCCAAATGTCACCCTTTCCCTCGAATCCACATCTATTCTGTAGTAACCATAAAAAATAAATCCTCATAGTAGTTTCTCTGGATGCAACAACTAAGCATTGTAAGAGAAGAAGTGGATAAATCAGATGGCTAAACTTGGTCATATCCTAGAGAGAGTGCCATAAATAAAACAGTTGGGACATTTTTCATCAGCAGAATATTTCAAATGGTACCTCAAAGGTTTACATGATATTTGGATTATAAATACTGATTAGCATATATGCCACATTTCTGCAAAATATGGCAGGCATTACATCACTGACAACCTACAAATAAATATATAAAGTTCAGAAGGTTACAGGATTAAACTTCACTGCAGTAACTTGTTCAACATCATCTTCTGCTAGAATGCCAACCTCAACAAGTTCCATGAGCTCTTTCCTCGAGATATTCCACTCTTGTTCTCTCTGATCATTGATTATCAAGATATTAATGCAAACTTGTATCGCACCTCAAGACGATTGATCAGTTTTGCATGTATGAAGTATTTCTAGAATGAATATTACAGTATACCCCCTTTAGCAGATTCCTTTCGATTATGCCCACTCGAAGGCCTTTCGAGCTCAATGCTGTAGCAAGGAAGATGCCCAGAGTACCGCCACAGATTAGTACATCAAATGCATCTACTGCTCTATCAGCCAGATCAGAATGGCTGAACAAACCAGGAATACAGGAAACCACTTCTCGTTGTTCTTGTAAAACTGCAAAAGAGTAATCCAGATTAGTTCACAGAAATATAGATTCCACATGTACTATGTTGTTAGTGTTCATTCAGTAATTAGTAAAACATCTGTATTCGAATATTGAAAAGAAAATTGGTAACTAGATCTACCTGTTGGTGAAGAACAAATATTTGACCATAACTGGTCCAACTTCTTTAAAGCATTATATGATGATGCACCACCAGCACCACCCACTTCACCACTTACTGAAATGCTCTCCATTATCCTCTACAAGATCATAAAACCATGCCTCAAATTTATGCAAGGTTGAACATAACACCTTCGATGACTGGGGCAAATTCTAACTAACACCACAAGTACTATTGCCATCATGTGTTTGAGGAACATATTAAGTTAAGAAAGCATGGCACCTCGATAAAAGAAATATAAAAAATTCCACGGTGGTCCTTTTTTTAGCTTTTTACGAGTACTTCTGTTTCCAGATATCTTCCTTTTTCATTTTTTATTTTTGGGTAGCGGCACGGGGGGTGTAATACAAGTATCACTTCCTTGTGACATGCTAGTATTTATGATCTCTGCCACCATCATCTGACCATAATGGTTCAGTGCCTGTATGTTACAGCCAATACGCATGATCAATACATAGTCACTTCTTTCAACTCTAATCTTTAAGATGCATGATCAATCCATAGTCACTTCTTTCAACTCTAATCTTTAAGCCCTTCTTGTCATGTACAAGAAAAGCCGAACATTTCCCCACCTCTAAGAGATCAAATCCTTGGTGTTTGCACTTCAAAATTTCTTCTCCAATGCTATTCTAAATCAGTGCATGAGCAAATTGAGCAAAGCATTATCTGTCTGGTTCCACTCGGCAAGTGCTTGGACAGTCAGCCCCAGTCTATCCATTCAATTGAAGATGACTGTTTGTAAAGGATGTCTATAGGCTTAAAAAAGGGTGCATCCGGATCCTCTCCAACCACTGGCACACCCAGTGAGATGTTCGACGGCTGGGGGTGCACACCCATGTGTTGAGGTGCATGTCCGGGACCTCCCAACTGTTGGATGCCTCACTGGGCATCCCAGTGGTTGGAGAGGATCTGGATCCAAAAGGGTCTAACCCTGAGTTTACGATAACACAAGATAGAAAAGTTTCTTGGCTTTTGTGCTTTCCTGTTAATTTCAGGTTTTTTGAGCTCTTACTCAGCTCCATTCCGTTCAAATCAGTATTAAGCTAAGCTTCACAGCCAAGGGAAATGCAGGAAAATATTATCACTTTCCCCCCTATGACACAATTATTATGATTCATATCAAGTAAGTTCTTCTCCCCCCACCCCAAAAAAAAAGAAAAAAGTATCAAGTGAAGTTCAACTATTGTTCGGTTTTCGATCATCTTTTGGTTCCTGGCAGCCGACAAGTCCGACTATTTCGCCCTCAATATTCCACTTATCAAGAAGAATTTGATATAAACAAAATTCCACCATTACAAAAGTAATTTCAGGAATGAAGACTCTGAAAACGAGTAATAAGAACTTCACCCAACCGCAAACATTGACCGACCACCCTATACACCCAGAGAAAATAGGCCCCCCAATAGGGAATGCCACTAAGAAACCCCACAGTTGTTTGATTCTAGTAACTGTATTTCCCGCGAATTTAGAGCTCAAGAGACAACAGCCAGAGACACCTCGACCTACCTTAATTAGAGATACTGAATGACACACTAAAAAAGGGTTTGTGTGAAACAGGAAAGCAGCCATGAACAGCTGACAAAAGAAACAAATATCTGAAATGAAGAGGCGAAATTCAAGCAGGAAAAAAAATCCAAATGCGTACTTGGGTTCTGGAAGGAAGCGCTTCTGCTCGCAAAGAGCTGTTAAGTTGTGCTCTCCCTGGTCTCTGGAATGTAGTTGTAGTAGAGAAGTTATAGAAGCCATGAATAAAGGTTTGATGTTGAAGTTGCATCACCACCGACATGGCTTCGAGTTCTCTTCTTAGTTCTTACTCTTCCTTCTATGTCTCGAACTCGAAGAGAGAAGGCCGAGAAGCGTAACTCATGTTGCCTTCCTCAATCCTCGAGCGATTCTCACAGATTAAACGACGAGAATATGGATAAACAAAACAGAAGAAAAGCTCAGATATGAGCGTTTAAACATTCGACACGTAAACGGCCTAAGCACTACAGATATTTCCTTAACCATTAACGTAAACATGGTTGGGGTGGATGAAGAGAGCGACCAATGCACGGGCAGCAGGAGATTGCATCTGTAGACAATTAGTATCAGATGAGTCGCGACTCGGTATCTGCCTCGTCCAATATTGATCCCTTCCGGGCGAATCCACTGATCCAGATCCGAGAGTGCATATGTAACCCTTTCTTAAGGGCTTCACTCTGGCACCAGTTCATCCTTTCCATGCAAGGACTGAGACAGCTACTTTGATATCACAACTAATACGATTAGAGAACTCAACCTCATAAACCAACTTATAGGTTTTAACGCACCATAAACCATGTCGACCAACATCAAATCTCTTTCCTAACTAATGTGAAACCCAAGACCACATCAACATCAACATCAACCCACATCAAATCCCTTTTTAAAATTTTTTGCACATTCTTCACGATTTAGTTTTGTATTCATTGGTTTCACATTGGATAGGAAGCAGAAGCAGAAGCAACAGGCACAAGGAGGCCCAGAACATATTCATCAGTCACAAAGCAGGATAGACATGCTATGGGCGCCCTGATCAATACAGTGGTGTTCCTTTACAGAGTAGATCTTTGAACTATGCTTGCAGCCATTTCTCAGAGAGTGCTCTTGCATGTTCCAGTTTTCAGACGAGAAAGAGGGTTATGTACAAATACTGCCTTACAATTTCATTCGAATTGGGCAACTTTGAATGCCTCGAGTAGGGAAAAATCACAGGCAAAGGCATAAAGGGCAGAATCTCTTGCATCACCATTACATAATTAAGTAAAATAACGATCAGCAGGTAGGAAATCCGCAGACACTACCTCTATAACCAAATCCCTTATAATACATACAATTTGCTGGCTAAAGAGCCCAAAATGGGGACCAACTCAATAGCCACAGAATCCCATCTTCGTCTTCGCAACCTGCTGGAGGTAATTCAAAATATATGTAGAAGCAACGAGAGAAAGGGACCCACCGTTAGACTCCGCCATGGGATCCCACCACCATGTATTAGATGATTTGCAGGATTCATGGCTCTCTAACTACCAACAGCAGCTCGTGGACTTGTCGAGGAAGCAACAGCCAGGGATGAAACAAACCGGGAGACAAGCACAGCTTCGTTGCTAACAGCCCTTGAGCCTGCCACGTCTTCCATGCGCTTCCAGTCTGATTCCCGTTTCTCCCGTGTTTCCCTTTCTTTCTCTTCATCTTCTTGGAATTTCAACAAGCACTCCTCAACAAGCTCTGGGTCAGAATCTGTAAAGATCTTCTTCACGTTCAATGTTAAACTCTGGACAGCCTGATTCCAGTGGCTCCGGGTGTTCCTCTCCATGGGAGGGAATATTATGGGCAATATCACCTTACGGTTCTGTGTGATAAGATTTACTATGTGATCATTGTTCCACAGGAATAATGCTCGCTCAGCTACCTGCCACCACAAAATAATAAAAACCATCATGATTCCTTTTACTTGGACAGGGACTAGGAATTTAAAATCAGCAAAAAGGTGGATCTTGGCTACTGCAATGAACAATGGAAAGGAAGTGGGAAATTGAATTATAGTCACCATGTCCTTAAAAGGCACAAAGATTTCTTGGGAAAAATAAAGATTAAAAAGAACCTGGAATGTGACAAAACTTTTGCTTACATCGAAGGCATTTACTGAAGAATCATATTAACTACACTCCCAAACAGATTCCAGTTTCAGAAAGCCCAAAATTCAGGAAAGGATTAGAAGTCACTCCACACATGACTCGTCATCATAAGAATTTGACCACTTACAAAACTATTATGCTCTACGTTCTAGGTTCAATCTGCACCTCCCACCTCCCACAAGGACAACAATAAACGGGCCAAATTTGATGGAAAACATGAACTTTCTTCATCAAGATATTTCCAGTTATCATCACCGTCATCCTTGTCCAAACATTGTCCCAAATATCAGAAATCAGCCACAGGAAGCAAGTTTCTCCATTCAATATATTCTCTAATCCTCTAATCCTATCAATATGTCACTTGTACCACATACTTTTACTATTCTTCACCTCTGGTCCAAATTCAATTTGATACTGTAACGGGACGCTAATAAGCAAAACTAGAGAGATGGACCCAAAAGCTAGGATGCCATTGATGAGGGAATGAAATAAAAAACTCATTAAGGTAGTAAGGTGGCAAATTATACACTTATACAAGCAAGTACTCAGAACTACTGACTTTAATTAGCTCATTGGCAGTGCCATGGGACAATATGGGCATTCCCCAGATCAATGAGATTATTCAATCTCAAGGAAATCACTTCCTCTTCTCTAAAGACGTAAATCAGATTCCAAGGGCAAGTAGCCAATGTTATGGACCATCAACTGCCAGGTATTACCTTTCGCCACAAAGTTCTAATAATTAACTTCCATAAATCTGAGCCACTGAAGGATAGATAGGACTTGAGCAAATTCGACATTTCAACTAGGTAACATTAATGGATATGAACTGCCCAGTACCTGATAATACCGCAAGTGCTAGATGGACCAAGGTTATCCCTGGAACAGCCAAAAGAATAAAATTTAAAAGTCCTGTATACCGGGATATGCGATGCTACTCTAATGGTCATTAACAGGAGAGAGAGAGAGAGAGAGCAGAGAGAACTGAGCATTCTGAAACCAACATCTGACAAAGATCATGTCAACAAGCCCCTAACAGATTGAGCAAATAAAGGATACCGACTCTGTCCATAGCCTGCTGCTAGAGTTAAGAGATACCAATATACTTTTTGAGCTCCTTTCCTCTCAGAAAAAGACCATATGCCCAAGTAGATTTCTCAAAGGAATCTGCTACTCTTTGTAAAGTTTGCACTACCCAAGAGACACCAAAATAGGGAAAATAATTTACACAAAATGAAGATCACATACTTGACAATGAATCAAGCATATGCTAGCAGATTCCACTTGAATAAGACACTGTACATATGTTAGAATGTCTTGATCCTTTCAGTCAATTTCTTAGACTAATAAATTCTTGTCAGCCCCAAACATGGTAGAATGGTGGGATAAGATTCCTGCAGCTGACAGTGATTGGATAAGGCTAAATGAGTTGAGTTGACTATTAACCCAAACCTACTCACCGACTATGTAGACCCACTGTGCAAGGTTAGTAACAACATTTTAATGGGATTCCAATCACCAGCTCATGGACTGGTCACTACCAAACCTACAGCAGTAGGTCGGCTGCAGAGCTACTGAGCTATCAGCGCTCAGAGATCTTAGATAAGGAAGGAAACTAACTCGTCACAAAAGGGATTCACTCTGAATCCCAATCAAATATGTAACCTCCAAGCCAGGAACGGATCTTTCCTAAACAGGAAAGGTCACCTAAAAGGACTCCTAATAGTCCCAAATAAGAAGGCGAATCACCCACAGATCAGGACATTATGCGCTCTTCCAATACAACTCCAACTGTTACTAAACTTGGACTCTTACCATGTCTGGACTCCTACTAGCACTAGGGCACTTACCAAGTTGGAACTCTCTATGACCGCCATGCTCCAACTATAAATACCCAGGTAAACCCCCCTTTACAGGGATCGATTCTTTTCCATTCTTACTAGAATTTCTGTTTGCAGAGAGATCTTACTAAGGCATCGTAGAGTCCCCCGCCGGATCAGCCTGGCACTCAATTTATTCTCATGTGCAGATCGCACAAGGAGGCCTAGGACGATTTCTCACTGCAACAGTAACAAATCAAAATTTAAGAGAAATCAAAATATCAAATGATCAACAAGTTTGAACTGTCCAGTATTCAGATCGAAGGCTCAATTTAATGAGAATAATATATCACAATATGAAGATAATCCAATCGTCAGAATAAGAGAGATAAAATTATCCTACTGGGGGGTAGGATTCTTGAAACAGAAATTCCATAACAGAAAATTGAACCGACAAACTAAAAAAACAAAGCCAGGAAAACAATCTAACATCAGGAAATGAACCAGGACCAGCTCATGGACTGGTGACCACCAAACCTACACCAGTAGGTCGGCTGCCGAGCTACTGAGCTACCAGCACTCGGAGATCCTAGATAAGGAAGAAAACTAACTCTTCACAAAGGGGATTCACTCCCAGTCAAATACGTAACCTCCAAGCCAGAAGCGAGTTTAGGAAATATCACCAAAAAGGACTCCGATTTGTCCCAAATAAGAAGGGGAATCACCCACTGATTGGGATAGTATGCGCTCTCTGAATACAACTCCAACTCTTACTACACTTTGACTCTTACCATGTCTGGACTCCTACTAGCATTAGGGCGCTTATCAAGTTGGGACTCTCTATGATCGCCACGCTCCAACTATAAATACCCAAATAAACCCCCCTTTACAAGAATCGATTCTTTTCCCTTCTTACTAGATTTCTATTTGCAGAGAGATCTTACTTAGGCATCGGAGAGTGCACCGACGGATCAGCCCAGCGTTCACCCTCTTGTGTCCATTCTATGTTTATTCTCCTGTACAGATCACACAAGGAGGCCTAGGACGATTTCTCGCTGCAACAGTAACAAATCAAAATTTAAGAGAAATCAAAATATCAAATTATCAACAAGTTTGAACTGTCCAGTATTCAGGTCGAAGGCTCAATTTAATGAGAATAATATATCACGATATGAAGATAATCCGATGGTCAAAATAAGAGAGATAAAATTATCCTTCTGGGGGTTAGGATTCTTGAAACAGAAATTCCATAACAGAAAATTGAACCGGCAAACTAAAGTTGGGTATTTTATTCTCCAACAATAGCAACCTAAAGTTGGAAGGCTTTACTAATATTGACTGGTCCGGTTCCATCAATGATCGACGCTCTCCTTCAGGATATTTTTACATTCCTAGACAGTAATCAGATTACTTGGAGAAGCAAAAAAGCAATCAATGGTATCCAAATCCAGTGCAAAAGTAGAGTACAAAGCTATGGCACAAGGTGTGGCGAGCTTATCTGACTTAAGGTATTACTTGGAGATCTGGAGTAACATCTGGGGAACCTATGAGGCTCTACTACAATAACAAGGCAGCAATCAACATAGCCCAAAACACAGTTCAACATGACAGGACCAAGCATATTGAAATTGACAAACACTTCATCAAGGAGAAACTTGTACAAGGCTTAATTTGCATTCCATTTGTCACTTCTGAGAAACAGCTAGTTGATGTATTCACTAAGACCTCGATTGTTTAGTGGAAACTCCAGGGTGGGATTGATGAGGGGATGGGACCCGCCTGTTGGTGGGGTAGAAGACAAAGGAAGTAAAATTGGGGAAAGTCAACTATTCCAACCCCAAAAGTTGTTTGGTTAATGAAGTGAGAGAGAGACAGAGGGGAGAAGACAACGGAGAGGAGAGGGAAGAGGGATCTCATGGTCTGCAACTTCATTCCGAAAGCAACAATAAGCTCTAGATGGAAACATGATTCCCTAGAACTGCAAGCAGGTAATCGAGAGGCAACAGCAAGCTCCCTGGAACCATATGTTCTCAGAAACCTGCTTTGTTCCATTTGGAATCTGAAAGGGATGGAATCACCACGGCAAGCTGTTGGAATCGGAGATTCGTCAAGAGCAGCTGATGAATGGATGCAAAGTTGTGGGCATATGGATGCAAAGCCAGACCCTTCTATTCGAAAAATTTCCACCGCTCATTTTCGACTCCTCAATGAAGAATACACAACCATATCGTCTCGTCAAGATCGTTTGAACCAGAGTAGATGCCCTTCGTACAGCGTCACTGATACCTGATCAGCTGGAATATTTGCTCTATAGAAGCGATCTTAATCTTCTCTTCTTCTTCTTTTCCCTTCTTCCCCCCACTGTTGGCTTTTTTTTTTTTTTTTTTTTTCTAAAGCTTGCAGCCCTGGCCATAGGTTGCCTGCAACTCTGGAATACTTAGCTATTTTGAATCGAACTCTTCTTCTTCTTCTTCTTCTTCTTCTTCTTCTTCTTCTTCTTAATCGAACGTCAAGAATACTCCACTCACAATCAGATGTGCTTTCGTTAATTGATCCAGAGAAATATAATTATTATAAACAAGGATGGAAGATGATGCCCTGTTAATTTTCATGCTTAGAGTGTCAGTGCTAGCTTCAGATCACACTTCCTAAAATCCCATGGATTTTCCACAAAGTCCCACCGATTCAGCGGGACTTTGTGAGGGGGTGGGGTGGGACTCGTTGGAGAATCCTCAGGCCAAGTGGGCCAAAAAGAAAAGGTAATGTTTTTTCACATTTCAACCCCAACCAACAAACACCCTAAAACTCCACTGGGGTGGGAAAGTTCGTACAACAATCCCACCCCATCAAAACCCTTCAAACGGGCCCTAAGGGAGGGATATCTGTGCCCCAATTTTGAAGGGGAGTGTTAAGGATAGACTAGATGATTAAACCGCCTAGATTCATTGTATCTTAGGATAAGAGTTATGACTCAATCTTACCTAACATATTATATTTGAAATTGCTATCATCTCTATAAATAAAGAATGTCCTTTGTCATTCTTGATAAGCCAATTCATCAATCTCTTCTTCTCAACTATAACATAGCAATTTTGATGTTGATCTGCATCGGCAGTAAGAAGTAAAAGGTTTTTTGCGATGATTGATGTGGTTGTGGCTTTATATTGGTAATGTCGACTACCATAGATTCCTCGACTTCTTTAGAAAAAAATTTAAACCTTCACACCATCCGATGCTTTTCTAATATTAGTGCTCAAGACAACCTTAGAAGGCCATACGCTTGTTCAGTGGTGAATTGCTGCTTAAATTCAAAGCAATGCTTGTTCTGAATTCCATTGGATCTTTATCTTTGTTTTTTGTGCTTCTGGCAGGGCAGGAGTTTTGATTCCTTTCTGGCATACATCTTGTATAGACTCTATTGACTCCTGTAAACCTCGATTGTATATTTCATATCTAATCAAATGTTAATGTACATTAAACCTATCACCTATCAGAAGAGGAAACAATTTCTACCAAAAAAATTTGAAGAGGAAACAATATTGGTTCACAGTCTGACCAAAGTGTACCAGCCCAGGCTTGGCTCAGGCTAATATCACAAAATGAGGCTACAATTAAGGCCAGGTTCAACTCATAATTGACAAGCCGCGCGGAACTAAACTTAAAGAAAATAGAGCTCATGATTTAGCCACTCATCAGCTTATTGAGTCTTAACTCTTAAGTCTCCATGATAATGGTACCAATGCCAAAGGTGTAATTGTGAAATTGAAATATTTAAGAAGCTTGCATAGTATCCAGGAGATAAGAGACCTAAATGGTCATCGTTAACCTATTATCTAACACTGTTTCTATCCTGAACAGGTGTCCCTGTGCATACAAATACGCCAACTTTAATATCAACCCACAAAGCAATTGAAAGATTTCCCAATTTCAAAACAAGGAGTTGCAAGGAAAAATACTGGCTGAAAGAAAGAGAGAGGGGAGAGGGGAGAGGGGAGAGGGGAGAGGGGGGAGGGGGGAGGGGGGAGCAGTGAACCGCAACCTCCTGAAAAATAAAAATTAAACCCAGTACCTGGAAATGTGAGCTGTTGAGGCAGCGACCAATCTGGCGGAATAAAGGTACCATGCATCGCTGGAATTCTGCTGCTTGGGTAGCCTCTAGAACTTCTTCTAACTCACTAAGGAACATAACCCCCTTTGAACTGTTAGTTATAGGCCAATATTTTAAAAGACCACGAATCACTGTATCTGCCAACTTTACGTCCTTCTCCACAAATTGAGTTATGCAATATGAAAGCTGTTGATGATACGTAGACACGCACTTGGGCTTGTGTAGCGGGATCAGAGCCCGCACAAGGAAAAGCTTGTGCTCTTCCTTCAGTGGCAACGCGAACCCATTGATTATGCTGCCTAAAATCTCAAGCAGTTCTGCAATCCCATTGTGCTTCTCAGTCTCAAAAATGAAACGGTAGAAGATGTTGTTTATGGCTTTCCTGATGAATGGTCGGTGCACCATGAATTTCCCATAGATGCGATGGAGTATTGTCTTCAAGTATTCCCTTTCCCTTTGGTCCTCTGAATCAAAAAGGTCAAGCAACCTCAGCACGAATGAATGGTCGATATATCTCTTTGCCAGCTTGGCATCTGTCTCCGAAGAAGCCACAAACCTCAGGAAGAACTCATAAACAATCTCAAGGTGAGGCCATGCTGGTTCCATCGTGGGTTCTTCATCCTCCGGGTCATAGTTTTCCGGGAGCTTGTTATCATGGTTTGAAGATGGAAACGTGCGGAACAAATTCGTAGCTACCATCTTCGTAATCTCTTGCATCACAATCTCATTGAACTTGGAAGAAACAGTGGAAATGTAGTCAACGAGTTCAAGCAGCGTCTGCCTCTTTACATCTTTCTCTTTGGGATTCTTGGAGGGATCGGTGAAGTCAAACACAACACAACACATGTTAAGCTTCCGAATAAATAGATTCTGCTTCTCCGAACTGGGAACATCCCGAAAGCTAGGAAGTGACTCATAGGCATTAGACGGCAAAGGCCCCGGTTGGGAAGCAAAAGCCGAAGATTTCTTCCCTCCATTCGCTTTATTTGTAGTGGATGATTGCTGGGCAGAAGCCCCATTGTTAGTACGGGAAAGACCGGTGCTTGCATTTGGAGCTTTCCCAGGAGCAGACGAGGCCCTCGAGTTGGGCCCCTGAGATGAATTCATAGATGGCGGTGCGGCGCTGGCAACACCTCCATCATTAGAAACAGCGTCATTAGGTACCGATTTCGAAGAAGGCTTCCGAGGTAGCTTCCCAAGTATCTGCTTTATCATATTTAGAAACCCTAACACCAAATCCTGTTCCTAACCCCGGTAAACAATACACTGTCTCAGGATCTCCCCCATCCAGATGGAGCATGCAACTAAAAGTCTTTCCTCAAAACATCTCGGAGGCCAGGTATTTCTTTCAATTCAGCGAAATCGGTTGCAGAATTAGAGCATATACATAACAATATACATTCAGACGGAAACCCTAACCAGAAGCCCACCCCATCCGCCCGAAATCCAGACCCTTGAAGCCTTATCTGCGTCAGAAACATGATTCAAATACCCATTAAGAGCTTGCATCCTCAAATAACCGAGCAAAACAAAAACCCAAAAAAAAAAAAAAAAAAA
>NC_056569.1:25444321-25593705 GCF_013358625.1 Macadamia integrifolia | reverse complement strand
AAAAAAAAAAAAAAATATGCAGAATCTCCGCCATTGGAGAAAAGAAGGTGTTTTCCCAACAGATGAATATCAAGGAAAGAGAATTTCAAAACAAAAATGGAAACGAGAAACGATTGACTGAAGAGAGAACTTACATTGCTCCTTTGATCGACAACAACAACCAGAGATGCAGGAGAAAAGGTATCCCCTACATAGATTGAATACTTGATTCTCTCTGGTTTCTGAAATGGCAAATCTGGATAATTAGAAAATATAATTAAAATTTTCTAGCTGCAATCTCAGGCTCTCTTCCTCCACGGTGCAAGTCGAACGGAAGAACGATGGCGGGGGGAGAGAGAGAGAGAGAGGAGGAGGTGCGAACGGGAAAGAATGCAAGAAGTTCCTCTGGGCGGTACAAAACTAACCTCTCTCTCTGTTTTTCGTCGCTTAGATTAGAATTCAAGTGACTAATCAAAATTATGAAAGAAAAAGAGTCTTGGAAATTAAATAGTGCCTATGTTAAGCGACAAGGGAGTAGGGAGGCACCAAACGGTAACATAAATAAAAGATGGAGGGTTAGTTTCAGAATTAAAAAAAATTACAAAAGAAAGTGAATCACAACATTGATGGATCATGGGCCCACTTTGGCGTTTGGGACTCCATTGATATGAGTGGACACGGACATTTTATTAAAAAGAAAAAAAAGACATGGACATGAAAAATAGACCTCCTTGTGGGCCGTTGGTCGTGGGCCTCATCCCATCCCGTGGATGGTGTGAGATGCGAGGATCTGGTTCCTCTCTTTAGCGTCCATTGTTCAGATCAATCCATAGCTATTTGGGCAAGTGACATGGTAAAACGATGATCCAACAATTTTAAAAAGGCATGGAAAACAATGTACGAACA
This sequence comes from Macadamia integrifolia, assembly GCF_013358625.1. NCBI lineage: Eukaryota > Viridiplantae > Streptophyta > Magnoliopsida > Proteales > Proteaceae > Macadamia > Macadamia integrifolia. The sequence goes on along the minus strand of NC_056569.1, from coordinate 25,592,820 downwards.
AAGACTCGAAGAACAAGGTGCTAATAACTATTAGATCATTATCTTACCATTGCCTCATCACGTGGCGCTCGCCCATATAATTATAGGCAAGACTTAGGCCATAGGCATGAAGGAGAGGAACTGAATCCAAGATGCTATGGGATGGTTACCCGGAGGGGAAAGGAATTCAGAATGTAGATCAATCAGATATCATCTTTTTTTATTTGGTAATGTTTGAATCACCCATGGTCCCACCCAATCAACTTAAATGAGCAGGAAAGAGATTAAAACATATATCTGCCGTTAGGTGTATTTATTCAGTGCATTGAGTTAAATATCCCTACGGACTAGCGTTTTCATTCCAGTGCTTTTTCTTTTTCCTTTTTTTTTTTTTTTTTTTTTTTTTTAACCAATGCTTTCCATTTGCTTGACTTAGTATTGTGGGTTGCATGAAATCATTGACCTTGCCAACAGGGTTGGTAGCCTAAGTAGAAAGGAAATCCTTGTTTCATCATTACTAAGATCGATTGATTGTGGGATTAAATTGGTATACCCTTCTATCATTTATTGGTCTCGTAAAAATATTACTTGTTGTATGGGGCTTTGGCCTATGACTATTATCACTATCATGGAGTATACCCTTTATTTTTTCTGGTACAAGGAGTATCCTTTTTTTTTTATCAAAAAGAAGACCCCCCACATTTTTAAGTTTTAGATTTTTGAATTTAAACGTAATAAACAAACAAAACTCGAGGGGATGATGTAATAAAGGCAAATGCGGGGAAGTGGATGCAAATTTCTCTAAGTTTTATATAGTTAATTTTTTTTTTTTTTAAGGAAAAATGTTTACAAACACCAATGTATAGGACACCCTCTTATGAGGAATTTTATATTATTTTCTTTGTCCTTCCTTGACCATATGACCTCACACAAATCGAGCATGGATTGAATGTGATCAGATTCATATATAGAAAAATGAGAAGTTCTTTAAAATTTATACCGATAAGGCTGGGTATGCTGCCGGTATACCCAGATCTATATTTATCTCTCTCCTCCTCCCCTATGCCCCTCATCATAGCCGTCCGATTGGTTGAGCCACTAGCAATTTACCAAACCTCTTCCCTAATTTATAATATGAAAAAAGAATTTCTTTCACCCTCCCACGGTAAAGAAAACACCCATGAATCTTAAGTCATTATTATTCTCCCCCTTTTTGTTAAAAGTTCAAAAGGCTTTTATTTTTTATTTTTTATTTTTATTTTTTAAATCTTTTGTAGAACTCTTTAGTGTTCCTACAACCCATCTAAGTGCAATAATTGCCATCGTCGATGAAAAAATTCCTTGACGACAAATTCAGCATTGTATTATTTAAGGGATGAGGTTAGGTATGCGTCGATTTTCCTAGAACTAGTGGCTCAATCAATAAGAAGGCTCGGATGGAAGACTTTTTCAATAGAAAGACACAAATTTGGGTATACTAGTAGCATATTTTTGGATCATTTTACCGCTAAAGATATCGACATCCCTTATTTTGAATCATTTTACCCTCCGGTGAATTTTTTATTTATTTTTTTGATATATCGGTAAATGTATGAATATCAATATTTGATCATACCGATACATATAAGTGGATATGTTGATACCGATACCGAAATTCATGAACCAAAGCCCAGTCCAATTAGGCTGCGGCTGCTCCCATTAGCTACCTCAAACTCTTAAAATACTCTCGAATTCTATTATTATTTTATCTTAATCAGATTACATTTTTTAATGGCAATGCCCTTGTGACTCACGTAGAAGATTTCAAATTCCCATTCGCCAACACTAATGGACTCCATATTCAAAGTCCAACTTCAAGGAGACCCCATTTAACCGCAGTCAAGCCCGTGTAGAGCCCATTATTTTTTAGGTCAAAATGTCAAAAAATAAAAAAGGGTTCTACTTTGTAGGTCAATTGGCAATCTATTTTTTATTTTATTTTATGTAAAAAAAAGATTGCACTAAAATAAAAATACTAGAAAAGTATCTGTTGCTGCCAAAAATCCGTTTGAGCTGATCCTGCACAAATACAGAAGGCAGAGGCCCGGATGTTTATCTAGGGTTAGTCTTCCAACGCCCAAGTTAGAGATCAGCCGCACAGCTTTTCACAAAGGTAATGGTGAGGGTTTTTCTGCATACATTTTTTCCTCCGCTCGGGCCCTCTCTTATAATCTTTAAGGTTTAGGGTTTCTCTTTTCCTTGGAGGAGTCCTCCTTGGGTCCGCCTCCTTTCCTCTTCGAGTCCTACTCGGATACGTCTTATCCCCTTCATGGGGAATATTCTCTTCACGCGGTTGATGCGACCAGACTCCTTGCAGCCTCTAACAGGTGAGCGACACGTGTTCTCTCCTTAGATACCACGTGTTCTTATCCTACTGGGCAATCAATTTGGCCGTATCAGTAGCCCCCTTACTCTCACCAAGTTGCTTTTCCTGTAGGAGTAACCAAGTTTTTCATCATTTTTTCTCATTCATGCGTCCCTTCGGCCTTATTCCTTCGGCTTCGACCTTAGTTTTGCTTGAGGCCGAGTCTTTCAGTCAGGTTAGCTCAGCCTTTGACTAAGCGCCCAACTGAGGTAGGGACCTTCGGTCAGGTCAGCTCGGCCTCGACTTGAGCTCCCAACCGAGGTAGGGACCTTCAGTCAGATCCGCTCGGCCTTAGCTTGTGTCCCAACCGAGGTGAGGACCATAGGTCAGGTCTGCTCGGCCTTGGCCTGAGCTCCCAACCGAGGTTGTGATATTCGATAAAGTTCGCTCGGCCTTAGCCTGTGCTTCCAACCGAGGTTAAGACCTTCAGTCAGGTCAACTCGACCTCAGCCTGAGTTCCCTACCGAGGTAGGGACCTTTGGTCAGGTCCGCTCGGCCTTGGCATGAGCTCCCAACCGAGGTTGTGACCTTCGGTCAGGTCCGCTCGGCTTCGGTTTGAGCCCCAAACTGAGGTAGGGACCTTCAGTTAGGTACACTCGACCTTGGCCTGAGCTCCCAACAGAGGTGAGGACCTTCGGTCAGTTTCTCTCGGCCTTGGCCTGAGCTCCCAACTGAGGTAGGGTCCTTTGGTCAGGTCCGCTCGGCCTTGGCCTGAGCTCCCAACTAAGGTGAGGACCTTCGGTCAGGTCCGCTCGGCCTTGGTCTGAGCTCCCAACCGAGGTGAGGACCTTCGATCAAGTCTGCTCGACTTTGGCCTGAGCCCCCAACCGAGATAGGGACCTTCAGTCAGGTCCGCTCGGCCTTGGCCTGAGCTCCCAACCGAGGTGAGGACCTTCGGTCAGGTCCGCTCAGCCTTAGCATAAGTTCCCAACCGAGGTGAGGGCCTTCGGTCAGGTCCTCTCGGCCTTGGCCTGAGCTCCAACCGAGGTTGTAACCTTCGGCCAGGTCCGCTTGGCTTTGACCTGAGCCCCCAACCGAGGTAGGGACCTTCGGTTAGGTGCGCTCGGCCTTGGCCTGAGCTCCCAACCGAGGTAGGGCCTTCGGTCAGGTCCGCTCGGCCTTGGCCTGAGCTCCCAACCAAGGTTGTGACCTTCGGTCAAGTCCGCTCGGCCTTCGCCTGAGTTTCCAACCGAGGTGAGGACCTTTGGTCAGGTCCGCTCAGCCTTAGCCTGAGTTCCCAACGAGGTGAGGACCTTCGGTCAGGTCCGCTCGGCCTTGGCCTGAGCCACCAACAGAGGTAGGGACCCTCAATCAGATTAGCTCGGCATCGGCCTGAGCTCCCAACCGAGGTAAAGACCTTCGATTAGGTCCACTCGGCCTTGGCCTCAGCCCCCAACCGAGGTGAAAACCTTCGGTCAGGTCAGCTCAGCCTTGGCCTGAGCTCCCCACCAAGGTTGTGACATTCGGTCAGGTCTGCTCGACCTTGGACTAAGCCCCCAACCGAGGTAGGGACCTTCGGTCAGGTCAGCTCGACCTCAGCCTGAGCTCCCAACCGAGGTGAGGACCTTCGGTCAGGTCTGCTCGGCCTTGGCCTGAGCTCCCAACCGAGATAGGGACCTTTGGCCAGGTCTGCTTTGGCGCATATCTCAAGGGGTGGTAATTGGTGACATGACGACGCCATTAATGCTTGGGCAGTCATACCATTTTTCTTTCATTTATAAAGTGTTGGGGTCCATTTGTGGGCCACTTTTGTTTTTCCCTCGAAGAGCCTTCCTTCGGTCTAGGTGTACATTTTCCTTTAGCGCTTCGTCTTCACCAAAAGTAAGTACGATGTCTTCTTCATCCGGGTACAGTCCCTCGTCCTTCGAGAGGACAATGTCTCACCGTAGGTATCGGAGTCCAGGGGATTCCGAGGGAGGTCCTCGGACTCTTCCCCCGATTCGCCCTCTACTTGCGACTCATCGTCCGCAGCCTCACCGTCTGGGTCCGAGGGTGGCTCATACGGTGAGGGATTCAGGGAGAAGGTGCTTGAATCCCAAGCCTAGACCCAGGACCCCCTCGAGGTGGAGGCCCTGCACATCGTTTCCACCATGGATGAGCTGGAGCTGGGGGAGCTAAGGGCCTCCTTTAATATCTCGGATGCTTTTGAGCTCCGACTACCTAAATCGACCGACCGAGCCAGCTATCAGAACTCCAAAGAGTTGTGCCTATATAAGGAGGCGTTTAAGGCCAGCCTTCGGCTTCCCTTCCATCCTTTCTTTGCCCGGGTGTTTCGGCACTACGGGATTTGTCCGACCCAGCTGACGCCGAACGGATGGCGGAAAATGCTTAGCTTAGTCGTCCTTTTCTCTAGGCGCCAGAGGCCTCTCTCCCTCCCTCTCTTCATCAATTGCTTCCTTCTTCAGGCCTGTAAGTGGCTTTCGGGCTGGTACTACTTCAGCCCTCGGGAAGACCTTCGGCTGCTAAACGGTTATCCAAAGTCGATCCACAGGTGGAAGGAGAAATTCTTCTTCGTGAGGTCGTCCGAGGGGGTGCCCTTTGGCACCGTCTGGGATATCCCTGATCTAAGGACGGTGAACTCCGCCCCTGCCCTTCTTGGGACAGACGCAAAGTCGATGGCGATGGCCAAGCGTCAAGACACCTGCCCTCTAGTTTAGTCCGACAGCCTTAAGTCAGACTCCATTTTGTTCAGATTCGGGCTTAGCCCGGGTGAGTCTTAGGCCAGCCCAAGTTTATTTACCTCGGGTACTTGTGTTTCATACTAACTCCCTTCGTCTTCATGCAATGCAAATCTCCAGGGCTGAGGCTAGGGCTGCAGCTGTGGAGAGGCAAGTCCAGATAAGGGAGGCCAAGGCGTGGGATGCGCAACAGCAGCAGAGGCTGAAGAGGAAAGGGAAGAAGAAGGGTCCTCCCTACTTCGAAGCTCCCCCACCGAAGAAAAGGTCCAGGGCCGAAGGACCCAGTGCCAAAGCGGTCCAGGCCCTCGCTGCTCCGGGCCATACCTTGTCTGCCCGAGACTCTTCCTCGTGGCAGACTTCAAAAGCCCGAGGGCTAGGAATGTTAGGGCCGAGGTTGGCTTCGTCCCTCGGTGGTCGGTTAAAGAAGACGACACCCTGTCCATCGGTCGTGTCGCTCGTGAGTTGGTACTGAAGGCAGCCTCCCTTGAGATGCCGCCGAAGCACAATGACAAGGGACGACAGCCATAATAACTAGAGCCTGCATCTTCATGGCTGGGGTAAGCTTTGGTCTTCCAAACCTTGATTTATGATCATTAGAACGTACTGACCATCGATGTCTTATGCAGGCCCAAAACCAAGTGGGTCAACTGGCTATCCTGGCCGAAGCCATGGCTCGAGACCTCGAGGCCTCCAAACGCGAGAAGTTAGTCCTGGAGGATGAGCGTTCGGTTCTCCTCAAGAAGGTGGAGCACCTGGAAGCTGACCTTCTTTGTACTCGCCAGGAATGCAATCAGAAGCTTGCAGAGCTGAAGGCGTAGATAACGGCAAGGGTTCAGGAGGCCGAGACCCTAGGGGCTGAGAAGTATAGGGCCTCTGAGGGCTTTCGGGAGGAGGTCAAACCCGCCATCGCCCCTGGGTTCACAATGGGTGCTATTGAGGTCCAAGACTGGGTCTTCGAGCACTACCCAGAGGTCTTTTTCGAGGATAGCGGGCTCATCTTCGAAGAAGTGTGTTGAGGCAGCCCCAACAGCCACCGAGGTTGTCGACGGCGATGACGAAGGCTGTAGCGAGGAAGGTGAGGTTCAGTTGCAACATGAGGTGCCTCTAACTCCTGGTCACGATGGCTCCAATGAGGAGACCCTCCACCATGTCGACGACGAGGCCGTGAACCCGACAGACGCCCCCTGAAGCCACCCTGCACCCTACCTCAGCCTTCGGGCTCTCTCTTTTTTTGTTATGTGAGCCTTAGGGCTATCCTCTCTTTTTTTTTTGTGATGTGAGCCTTCAGGTCTTTTCATGTAATCTCGACCTTCGGGCCTTTTTAATGAATGAATATTTCCCTTTCTTCGGATACCTTTGCCTTTTGCTTTTTTGCATTTTCTTTCTGATAAAGGGATCTTTAGCCCATAGGGAGGTGCAAGAAGGACGAACCCCTCGGTGGTCCTAGGATTAATACTCCTCTACTCTAGTACAAGGCTTGGTTCTGCTCCATCGGCTTATCCGAGAGGTTTCCCATATCTGAGGCCCGTGGACGAGGGATCCTGAACAAGTAGGATTCGGTCGGTGCCCCCGACCGAGGTAAGGACCCTCAGTCAGGTCTGCTCGGCCTTGGGCGGAGCTCCCAACCGAGGCCGTGACCTTCGGTTAGGTCAGCTCGGCCTTAGCCAAAGCCCCGAACCGAGGTAAGGACCTTAGGTCAGGTCCGCTCAGTCTTAGCCTGAGCTCCCAACCGAGGTTGTGACCTTCGGTCAGGTCTGCTTGGCCTTAGCCTGAGCTCCCAACCGAGGTTGTGACCTTCAGTCAGGTCTGCTTGGCCTTAGCCTGAGCTCCCAACCGAGGTGATGGCCTTCGGTCAGCTCAGCTCAGCCTTCTCTTGAGCTCCCAACCGAGGTAGGGACCTTCGGTTGTATCCCTTCGTCAAGTTCCCTTTGGCTCTGCCTTGATCAACAACCATGGTGATGACCGAGGTAAGGACCTTCGGCAAAGCTAAAGCCATCAAACAGGAGAATTCCTATCAATTGCCGTAAATCATCTTACATATTTTTCATAAGTAAAATCATCCGGAGAGCTTAGGATGAGGAGTTACAACTAGAAAATGCTTATGAGCAAAAAATTACAAAATGTGATTGCTCGCTACTTCACTACTGGTAGAATTTTCTCAAGTTCTTTGAGTTCCACGATCGGGGTGCCCTCTCTCCCCCCATAGTCTCCAGGTGATAGGAAACCGTTCGTATTACCCTTGAGACTAAGGACCTTCCCAATTCGGAGCTAGCTTTCCTTGATGCCTCGGGTTTGATATTTCTACCCTTCTGAGGACGAGGTCACCCATTCTGTACTCATTCTTTTGGACTTTGAAGTTATAGTGCCTCGCAACCCTCTGCTGGTAGGAGGCGATCCTTTCTTGTGAGGTGTCTCTGACTTCGCTCAAGAGGTCTAAATTCGCCCGGAGTCCTTTATCGTTTTCTTCTTCATTGTAGTGCTGAATCCGATGGGTTACGACCCCTACCTCCACCGGAAGTACAGCTTCGGTGCCGTAGGTTAAAATAAAGGGTGTTTCTCAATTGGCCGACCTCTCAATTGTGCGGTAAGCCCAGAGGATATTGTACAATTCATCTGCCCATAACCCTTTGGCATCATCCAGTCTCTTCTTTATTCCTTGGAGCAGGGTACGGTTGGTTACCTTTGTCAGCCCATTGGTCGGTGGATAACTGACAGATGTTTTTCTGTGGTCAATGCCGAGGGCATCACAAAATGAACAGAAAGTCGGGTTGGAGAACTGAGTTCCATTGTTCGTTACCACCACCCGAGGGATTCCAAATTGATAGACTACCGCTCTCTGGAAGAAGTTCCTTACATTCTTTTCGGATATCGTCGCCAGTGCTTCTGCCACTGCCCATTTCGTGAAGTAGTCTATCGCCACCACTACAAACTTCCTTTGTCTCGTGGTCAGGGGAAATGGGCCCAGGATGTCTATTCCCCACATGGCGAATGATATCAGGCTTGATAGGGATGAGAGCTCGGTAGAGTGCTTCCTAGGGATGGCGGCGAACATCTGGCACTTGACGCACTTCTTGACTAACGATTCTGCATCCTTCCTCATTGTCGACCAGAACAGGCCCTGCCTCAGCACTTTATGTGCCAAGGCCCGGGCTCTCAGGTGTTGGCCGCATATCCCTTCATGCACTTCTCGGAGTGCATACTCACCATCAGCGAGGTTCAGGCACTTGAGGTACGGCACGGTGAACCCTATTTTGTACAGTGTCTCGTCCTTCAGAAGGAAGTGTCCTGACCTCATCCCTCTTGGGGTCTTTCGGTACTCGGTTGTGGTAGCACTTCAAAATACATTGATCGTCCAAGGTCTGCAAAGTCAGAGGTGGCCAACTATGACAGTGCGTCTGCACTAGCATTCTCTTCTCGTGGCACCTGCCTTACATCGAATTCCTTGAAGGTTGTTATTCTTTCTCGCACTGTCTTCAAGTACCCATCAATCCTTTGTTCTTTGGCTTCGTAGTCGAATCATAGGGCGTACTCAATCTTGAAACCTCTGGGACTAACCAATATGATCCTTGTGCAGCTTCCTGTGCTGTTGGAAGCACCATCCACGTATAATGTCCAAGCCTTTTCTTCTTGGTCCTCAAAAGAATCCTGGGGATCGTCAGGGAGCGTCGTCTCGGGTATGAAGTTTGTGAGGGCCTGTGCTTTTATTGCGGTTCTTGGTTTGTACTGGATGTTGAATTCTCCCAACTCTATGGCCCAGTTTACCACGCGACTAGACATATCTGGCCGTTGCAGTATCTTCTTCATGGGCTGGTCTGTGAGCACGCATACTGTATGCGATTGAAAATAGGGCCTCAGCTTTCTTGCCACTGTTACCAGGGTGTATGCCACTTTCTTCGTCTTTCTATATCTGTTTCGACATCTAGCAGGGTTCGGCTGACGTAGTATATCGGCTGTTGTTACCTTCTTCCTTCGTCAGTACTGTACTTACAGCTACTGCTAATACCGTAAGGTACAATTACAAGGTATCCCTGGCGTTTGGCTTTGTCAGCAGTGGGGGTGCGGCCAGGTACTCCTTTAGTTGTTTAAAGGACTTTTTGCATTCCTCCGTCCACTCAAACTTCTTGGATCCCTTTAAGGCTCTAAAGAAGGGGAGGCATCTATCAGCCGATCGAGATAGGAATCGTCCTAGGGCAGCGACTCTGCCTGTTAGCTCCTGGGCTTGCTTCACATTCTAGGGTGACCTCATATCTCAAATGGCTTGTATTTTCACCGGGGCTACTCCGAATGCACACTTTGCCGGGTTCAGCTTCATGCCAACGCCTTTTCTAAGTCTTGAATGTGTTGTTCCGCCTTCAGGCTTTTTACAAGCATATCATCCATGTATACCTCTATGGTTTTGCCGATCATCCCCTTGAAGATTTTATTCACCAACCTTTGATAGGTGGCCCCTGCATTTTTTAGCCCGAAGGCATGACTTCATAGTAGTACAGTCCTCCCTCGGTCACGAAGGATGTCTTCGGGACATCAACCTCTGACATCTTGATCTGATTGTACCCCGAGTACGCATCCATGAAGCTCAGTGCCTCATATCTGCCGTGGCATCAATGAGGAGGTCTATTTTTGGTAGGGAGTATCTGTCCTTCGGGTAGGCCTTGTTCAGATCGGTGAAGTCGATGCAGATCCTCCACTTTTCATTTGCCTTCGGGACCATAACCACGTTGGATATCCACTCCGGGTATTGGATCTCGTGGATGAACTGTGCCTTCAGCAACTTCTCTACTTCTTCATCTATTTTCTACTACCTTTTGGGGCCGAAAGTCCTCTTCTTCTGTTGCACTGGCTTCTTTGCCCTGTTGACATTCAGATGATGCTCTATTACCTCTCGATCTATTCCAGGCATGTCTGAAGCCGACCAGGCGAAGACGTCAGAGTTGTTTCAGAGGAATGAGACGAGTTTTTCTCGTTGTTGCCTTGGCATTGTAGCCTCGATCTGGAATTACCGAGCTATCCCCCTCTTTGGCCTCAACTTGTACTAGATCCTCAGCCGGTTCCCCCCGTTGATCACTGGCGTCATTGCGTAGATCTTCTTTCGAGAGCGCCTCGCCCGCCTTTTCTCTTCCCCATAAGGTAGTGGCGTAGCACCTCCGGGATGCCTCCTGATCTCCTCGACATTCACCGACACCGTTCTTGGTTGGGAATTTCATCTTGAGATGGGGTGTGGAGACGACAGCCTTTAGTAGGTTCAAACCAACCCTCCCTAGTATGGCATTGTATGCTGAGGTAATGCCTACTACCATGAAGTTGATCATGACTGTTACTTAGTGATCTCTAGTGCCGACTCTTATTGGCAACTCAATCGATCCCTCCACTTTTACTGGGACATCGGAGAATCCCTACAACGGGTGTTCGACTTTCTTCAACTTTCCCTCGTCCAGACCCATCTTCTGGAAAGCCTCAACGAACAGGATATCAGTTGAACTGCCGTTATCCACTAAGATCCTTTTCACTCTACAATCCGCTATGGTCATGGTGATTACCAGGGCATCGTCGTACGGAGTGTGCACCCCTTCCAGATCGTCATCTGAGAAGGACATAACCATCCCCGTCCTAGCCTTCTTGTTCGACCATTCAGCCACATGTATGCTTCTTGCATAGGCTTTTGCTTTCCTAGCCGAGACTGAACTATAACCCTAGTTAGGCTCTTATTCTCATCCCGAAGGCGATGGTCAGCTTCCTCGGCTGTCTGGTCCCTTTGCCGTTCCTGATTGCCTCTGTGGACTGGCCCCCATCTTTCACAGTGGCCTCTGCCACCTCTCCGACTGTTATCCCTATGACCATTACCTTCTTGGGCATCCTCCTTTTCACGGTCCACGAATCGGCCTAGATATCCTCTTCGAATCATTCCTTCTATTTCCCCCTTGAGGTGCCAACAATCTTCGGTGTCGTGGCCGTGGTCCCTATGGAAGTGGCAATATCTGTCCATATTATGTCTCTCAGGGTGCCGTCCCATCTTCCCTCTCCACTTCATGGCTCTGGCATACGGGGAGTCCTTTATCTGCATCAGTACATCCGTTCGTCCCTGGCACAGGGCGCGTATTTCTCAAACTTCCTTGGTGGACTGGGTGCCTGACCATGCTCAGACTTTCGTCTTTTGCCTTCTTCGGAGGGTTTGTCGTTGCCCCTTGAGATCCTTTTCCTTCCCGTCTTCCTTTCAGCTTCTTCATCGACTTGAAGGGTTTCTTCCATCTGGCTGTACTTATCACACCGAGCTCTCAACTCGGCCAGGTTCATCGGTGTATACTTCGCCAAAGACCTTTTCAGCTCCTTATCCTTGACGCCTCCCAGCAGTGCTGTGAACTCTTCTTTCGGGTCTAGACCTCTGATCGTGATCTTCTCTTGTTGGAAGTGCTTAATGTAGTTCCACAGTGATTCTCCTTCATGTTGCTTGACATTGGTCAAGTTCAACGTGGTCTTCTGAAGGGGTTGGCTATTGGAGAATCCCTTCATGAAGAAGTAACTTAGATCGCTGAAGCTGTGGATCGACTTCGTTGGCAAACGGTTGTACCATAGCCTTGCTGCTCCTCTGAATGTGATACATGATGTTCTCTGAGACTCAATGGAACTGCATAGCAACCTTGAAGCCTTCCAAGTGATCGACGGGGTCCCCAGACCCGTCGTAAGTGTCATACATTGGCAGGCGAGAGCTGATCAGGAGTGGGTCACTCATGACCTCATAAGCTAAAGTTGTGTCATTAGTAAGGTCTGGCTCATGAGCTCCCGTCTAGTTTTTTGTCACCTTCTTGATCTCATCTTTTAGGTCGAGGATCATCTGCTTCAACCCCGAGTCCTCGTGTCTCTGTTCGTCTCCTTGGCGTGGTTCCCCATGCCTGGCCCCGACGGCACGTCTCGTCCTTTCCCTGGGTGCGGGACTTTCCCTCATCGCTCGGTTCTAAGGATTATGACCGAAACTTTTTGATCCTGTACTGCTCCGGTCCTCGTCTTGAGCTCACTCGGGCCGGATATGGGGGCCTCGTGGTGCTCCGTCGATCTTCTAAGAGAGCTTTGGAGACCTCCTTCATTGCCTCGGCCATTTGATCATATTTCTCCTAGAGGGCTTCGAACTGCTCCCTTGTCACATATTCCTGAGTTCCAGGAGGGGGTGGAGGATTACTATCTCCACGCACCGAATATCCGACCAAACACTAGTCCCTCACGGAGCCTTCCCAATCATCGTTTCCCCTTTCTCCGATTTTAGTCGAGGGAGGGAGCCATCCTGAAGATTCCTCCTCCCCCATGTTCATGTTCGATGCTGCTCTCGTCTTCTTACGATTGTAGGTTCTCCCCACCATTACTGTCGTTCCCACAGACGGCGCCAATCTATTGCTGCCAAAAATCCTTTTAAGCTGATCTTGTACAAATACAGAAGGCAGAGGCCTGGATGTTTATCTGAGGTTAGTCCTCCGACTCCCAAGTTAGGGATCGGCCGCACAGCTTTTCACAAGGGTAATGGTGAGGGTTTTTCTACATACCTTTTTTCCTCTGCTCGGACCCTCTCTTATAGTCCTTAGGGTTTAGGGTTTCTCTTTTCCTTGGAGGAGTCCTCCTCGGGTCCGCCTCCTTTCCTCTTCGAGTCCTACTCAGATACGTATTATCCCCTTCGTGGGGAATATTCTCTCCACGCGGTTGATGCGATCAGACTCCTTGCAGCCTCTAACAGGTGAGCGACACATGTTCTCTCCTTAGATACCACATGTTCTTACCCTACTGGGCAATCAATTTGGCCATATCAGTATCACACACTACATGAGATATATTATTTTTCCTAGCCGTCCTGGTTAGGTGATGAGCAATTTCTACAGTGGACCAGTTCTTTTTTCCAACTTAAAACAAGTCAATTTTGTGAACATATTTCTTCTTTTTTTTTTTTTGCTAACAATAGGTATCCAGGCCTTTGGCCTGACTAGTCCCACGGGCCCATACTGACCCCATAAACGTAGAGAATGGGTCATACCAGAGTTGAATGAGAACCATTCAACTTTCCCTAAAAGCAGTGAAGAGCATTAAACACCTCTGTGTGAGTGGCCCAAGGTGTGCCTAGTGGGAGTGAACTTAGGACGTCCGAGTTTAAGGCTCGTACCAAGTTCGTTGCTCACCAAATAACAACTCTCATGTCCATTCCTCCGAACCTTGTTGTAGCATGTTCACCACTCCTTCACAATCAGTTCATATGCTTATGTTCATGAGATCTAACCATGTTGTCTCATACATTCCTTCGAAAATTTCTCGAGCTTTTAATTCTTGTGCGCTTCTTATATAGTTTGAATATAGGAAAGCACATATGCAAATGCCATTCACTAAAATAGTCACTGCCCATCTTGCTTTATAGTTGGATTAAAGTGTTTTTGAGGCTTGCCGTGGAGGTAAACTTGGGTTCACAGGCCGAGTGGTATTCATTTCCCTAATCCATCTATCAACATTTGAAAGGACCAAAGAGGGGTTCAAAGGATTTCCTTGTTTTACACATTGGTTTCATGCCATCCAAATAAAATAACATGTTATACCAAACACCGATAAGAAATGAGACATCTTGGGTTTTGACATGTCGGATTAGCTAATGAGTAGAGAAAGCATAGACGTTATGGAATTCCCCTTAGGCCTTCAATTCTCATCCCTTTATAGTCTTAGGTCACTATGTCGCTTAAGCACTTACGCACCCCTCTAACACCTTGTATCAATATACATGTTTGGGCATTTAGGCAACCATGAATCATGTCAAATGTTTATTTGGATCCATCTTCCACTGTCAAATAGACAATTTTTCTAAGAGTGGATAGAATACTAAACAATGCTGTTCCAAGACCAAGACCACGATCCTAGCTTAGGCTCGAAATTTGGATGCACAATGCTTATATTTGGAAGTGTTTTGCCTTAAGACCTTAAACCAAAGAGCTAATGGATTAGATATCAACCACCATCCTAACCAAACAAGTAAAGCTAGATTGTGATCCTGATTGAGTCTAAATCCCAAGCCCCAACTCCTTCTGGGCTTACAATAGTTAGCAATCCATTTTAATGGGCACCTTATGATCTATACTTACAGAAGTGGATAAGGACCAATATAATACATATTGTCTGGCCGTCAAGTTCAGGGTGGATTAGTGGTGTTTAGATGAGGCAACCCTAAACAATGTCACTCCTGGTGTCCTTCAATTTCCTAGCTAGTTGATGCCGTTTAAAAATAAACTAGAAAATAAGAAGAATTCTATTGCAAAAATAGTGAATCAAGGGTCAGAGAAAAACACTCAATTTTTTTAATTTTTTTATATTTATTATATATATATATATATTTTTTTTTTTTTGAAAATCAATCAAGTGTAGGATTCATTCACCACTAAGGATCTCAAACTCAAATGGCCAGTCATTAACCATTAAATGTTACATTGGAACCAAATTCTTATTGTTTTCCTTTAAATAGATAGATATAATTTTTTTTTCTTTTTTGGGTAAAGAATAAATAGATATAAATAAGAGAAGAAGAAAAAGAGCCGCTGAAAAATAGAGAATCATTGGAAAATAACAATTGGAATAACCCCATTGAAAAATAACAATTAGAATAAAGACAAAAAAAATTCGGAGTTATGAGCAATAAATGTTCATGCCATCATGTTGATATCATCACTAATGCAACCTAAACAAAGATGTACCTGTTCTATAGACTTCGAATAATAAACTGACTTATGCCAGGGGCCAGGGTGTCAACCGGGTTGATTTTGATTTTTCAATCAGTTTTGGTTTGATTCAAGATACAAAAACCAAATAATGACCATTTTTTCAAATCATAATAAAATCAATTTAGCCATATTTTAGATCTTTGTGCCAACTTTTTACATCTTCACCAACAAAGATATCTTTTATTTGTTAGGGTCATAATCCACTAAACCTTTTTTTAATTATTAAAAATGAATAAAATTTATTATCCACATTTTTAAAACACTTACAAAATTAATATCATTAATTTAGTTCAATTCGGTTACAAAATGAGTAATTTCATTCTATTTGACGGCTTCAATCATGACACCTAATGCCTAACTTAACTAAAAAAATATTCTAACTTTTGAAACCGTAACCAAACCAATTTTATTTTGTTTCCTCATATTTGGTTTTAAATGCCCAATTTTGATTTCTACCAAAAAAGAAATGCCCAATTTTGTTTTTGATTTTGGGTATATGACCATAAAATTCTCTAGACTCGTTATAGAAAACTTTCACCCATAACAAATTTTTGGCCTGGATTTTGAATTGTCCCAAGTTCCACACTGGCTTAAATAAGAAAATTTCATTAAGAGAGAGAGATGTGCTTTTTTTTTTTTGGCTATAAGACCAGGTTGTATTAAATATTATGAAAGAAAGTATTGGGAAAAAAAAAAAAAAACAAAAGGCGAGATGCGACTCTCACCTTCAGCAATGCCGTCAGCAGAGACTCACAACCGCTATCTCTAAATGGTGTTTCAGTATTTCTCCCTGTTACATTGGAACAGTAAGAACTGATAATGGTATCCTCACTATATGATCCAAAGTTCCTGTTAGAACAATCTCACCAAAGCTGAAGGAGTTCAATGCTTGGGTCACACTGATTGTGATTTCCATGTCTTGAGTTCCCTGTGAATCTATGGTGAACTGAGATGGATTCACAGAGACTTCAACCCCATTTGGATGTAGAACTGCACTTACATAAGTCTCTGGTTTGCTCTCTATGTTCTTCACACTTCGTCTCACCACTTGAGATGTGACCAACCTTGATATGGTTATTGAAGGGAGGTTAAGATCAGATGGATGGGCAAGTGAGTGATTGCATAATCTCCCAGTAACAGCTTCAACTAATGATAAGTTGGTGTTTGGTAAGGAGCACAAGAACTCAACATAGTCTTCAAATCCTGCTTTAGCTCAGAGTAGAGAAACAAATTTTACAATTAGACAAATTAAACTTGTTTGATCTACTTAGGTATACATGACACATTAGATTCTCTCTCCATGTGGGGATGGTCTTGCATGAGACTGAACGGTGGAGGATCCCATGTGAGGATAAAATCTAGATACGTTTTAGAATATAGTAAGAGATAGTTTATTACCTGATGTGAAAACTAAGCCTGGATCTAATGCACGCTTTGGGTTTATCAGGCCAGCTCCAAAATCAAAAGGAGTAGAGGGATATAAACTACTGATATTAAATCCTTCTGCCATGATAGGTTCTCCATAGTTGTCATATCGAGATGCTGTGGTGGAGATTGCAGAGGCTATCATGGATGGAGTCCATGAAGGATTATGTTGTTTGATGAGTGCTGCAACTCCAGCGACATGAGGAGTTGCCATGCTGGTTCCTGATAATAGAGCAAAATTGTATCCTATATTTCCAAAAAACAAACTAAGTCAGTTCCTAACTTGAATGATTAGCTAACCTTATAAATCATGGTTCCCAGTTTGTTTGACGGGAAAAGTGGGATAAGAGTAAAAGGGTGGAATATTTTGAAGGTTTTTCCATAAAATTCTAAAAATCAAAATTATTTGTTTGTGCAAGTGATAGAAAAATATTGGACAATAAATGACATGTATTAAATGCTTTGTCTGTTTATGTAGCAAATAAATTATTTTACCTCACCCATCTTCAAAGTCCTATCATAATAGGTATGGTTTTATGAGAGAGGTGGGGATATGAGTTATATTATTATTTTGGGCAAGAAATCATTATCTAGTCGTGTGGCCCATGCATTAATGTGGAGGCTAATGAAAGTGCATGTTGAAGTATCAACATGAATGGGAGTTCTTGATTTAATGGGAGGGTTGGTGCAATAATCTGGAGGGTTACTATGTCTGGGCAGAGGAACCATGCGATCAGCTACCGTTCTTTCTCCTATTATTTTATTATTCCTCCCCCTTCTTTACTATCATTTCTTTTCTTAGCCTTTGCTGCCTTAACCCATTTCTTATGGGTGCAAGACTTTTCTTTTTCAACCCCTTTTTCCTGCCAAACAAACAGGGCCAAGCATTATTAGACAAGACCATTAAGGAGGGGCTCGGAGATGCTCGTAGGGCTCCAAGCTGCCCATATAAGGTGGCCTGGGGCTAGAATATCAGGCTTGAGCACATCTGCTAGGTTCCTTCGACTGCTATCTATGATGTCTGGTCCTCTTGAGGAGAATCTGCTAACACTAGGTGCTCGTCCTTGGAAAGAAGCAACTCTTCCCTCTCCTATTGCTGCCCTTCCATTGTATTTAGTGACACGTCCAGTAGGATCTCTGCTCGTCCACTGCTCATAGTATTGCAATAGAATCTAAAATAGCCAAACAAATGAAAGAAGTCATATATGTATTCTCTTCTTGGATGATTGCTTCAATTAGCACTCCATATGTGAGTGTCACAAGCACTAGGAGAGGTAAATAGTGTCTTAAGATATGCAACTGTGCATTTTGGTGTCAAAACCAAACTGAAATTACTTGTCGAAAAATCGAATCATTTACATAGTGATCGTGAAACCATTTAAAAAATATACAATTTTGATTTCAAATTTGAGATCATTTGGTTAAATAGCTTAAATCGACGGTTAATCATTTAAAATCGATTAATATATACATAGTAAGTTAAGTCATTTTGGATAAAATATTATAGTAAAAATAAATAAATCTCACTAAAAAATTAAGAGACTTTCAAGCCTTTTGAATAAAAAATAAACAACATATAAACAAAAAAACCTTATTATAATTGTTAAAGAAAAAAACATATAACAATAAACAATTCAATTCATTGTTAAGTTGACATCAATTTTAATTAAAAAAAATTAAAAATAAAAAAAGGAAAAAAGAAGAGAGTGAGTAAAAAGGAAAGAAACCATTTGAATAAATTAAAAAAAAAAAAACATAATAAAATCGTTTAAACTGAAAAAATGTATTAAATGGTTTGATTTTGATTTACCTAAAAGATCTTGCACCGAAGAAACCATTTACTCTAGAACCGAACCGTTTAACACCCTTACCTGTGCATCAGCTACTTTCGGGATCATAATGCCAGGAACAACAAAGGGAACTGGTTCTGCAATATAATCACCATATAGTGGATTTGCAGTGAGAACAAAACCCATGAATCCCAACTCAGTTGCAGTATCAATGATAGCAGAAAGAGTGGAGGTCCCATTGGAGAACCCAGCAGAGAAGGTGCAGATGACAATACTACCAAGCACCAATGTAGGATCCAATGCCTCTGGGTATTGACACTCTTCAACATATTGTGGGGTCATGGGGAAGGTTCCACTTTCCTTCACTGCATCCTTTGCTAGCACTAGCTTATACTGTAATAACCAATTTCCAAAGGTTGGCCCTGCGTAAACCAAAATCATTAGCAATTGTGTTTGTAAGTAAAAGAATGAAAGAAATCAACAAATTGCCAGAATCTTTACCAGATAGTCCCACACCATTGATGTTTTGACCATCACCAAGAACAATTTTACCAGGGAAACTCCTGTCTATGTTGCAAGCAGCAACACCAACTACCCATGGACTGTAGGACTCAATTGAGGATGGAGTTGGACCTTGATTCCCTGCAGCTTGTACAACAAAAACACCAGCTCTCTGTGCAAACAACATTGATATGTCGAACACATTTAAGAAGATGGGTTTGTCTTCTGGAGGTGAATTTGGCCCAATGGAGAGTGATATGATATCCACTTGATCTAGAACTGCCTGTGTTAACGTATTATGATTATTGACTATGAGGAAACAAATTTTTTTCTGAGTTATCACAAAATAAGGCTTTTGATGATCCAATACAATTAAGGAACATACTTGTTTGTGAAAAGATGCATACAAGCATTGTGTATTCATAGAAGGTCTTTCTAGTGCATGAAACACATTTGCAAAGTCAAGATTGAAGAATGATGGATTTTTTATTATCCAAAAGAAGGTATGGAGCTGGAATAGTTAAGACTTACTTGATCAATTGCAGCAACCACATCTGCCATAGTCCCTATGCTAGGGAACACTGCCTTGTATACTGCAATGCTGATAAGATAATTTAAGATCAAACCATGTAATTACATCATATATATATACCCCAAGTTCATATTGGCCCCACAACTGCATGGATGGATGTCATGCATGTTGAGGTTAAATGAGAACTATTAGCTTTCACTGAAAACAGTGAAGAGCACCATAAAGACCACCATATAAGTGGCCCAAGGCTGTAAGAGGAATCTATCTCAAAACCACACGCTTACTAAGGCGAAGGTCCCTTGCCAGCTAGGAAACCCCTTGGGGTTGATTATTCTACACTTCAGATATGACCAAGTTAGACATTAAATTGTAATGCATCAACAATGACAGATATTACATATGGTAGAGAGATTTGGAAGAGATTCTCTTTTGACTTTCTTGTACATCTGTAAGCATTCGCTATACTATAGGAAAAAATCCACCAAAGAAGGTGGAGGTTCAGAATTATCATGGTACCAGATCAGCTTAGGCCCTGAATTCTTCCTCTGGTTTACAATGTAGCAATAGGGGGGTTTTTTTTTTCCTTTGGCTCTAATGACTTTATTATGTTCTTCTCTTCAAATCTCTCTACCATATGTAATCTCTATCAAAACTTATTCGAATGTGATATTAACATTCAAAGACAAAACAATACTGATCATACCGAGCTCGTGGTGCCATTCCACTGGCATACCCATATAAGAAGCTGTTCACAACCACTGAGACTCCATAGTTCCCCGCTGCAATTGATGCTACATGACTGAAAAGAGCATTTGATTTCATGCCAAAAAAAAAATTAGTGTTTAATGATCTGATCTTATGTATTTAACAAAACAAAAATTGAGAAACTTTTACGGGGGAGGGTCTCAGCACAAAGATAAGACTGCATACATTATGGCCCTCTCTAAATCCTACAGTGGCAGGAGCCTCGTGCACTGGGCAGACCCTTTATAGTATAGATAGATCAATTTTAATATAAGAAGCTAATTATTAAGCACACCTTCCATGTCCAGCTGCATCGAATGGTGAGAGAAAGTCCTTTGAAGTGTTAAGAGTGATGGATTGAGCCCCAGCTGAGAAGTACCTTGCAGAGATTATCTTACCATTGCATGAGGATGCAGGAAACCTAGGACCAGTCTGACAGTCACCAGAAAATCGATGAGGGTTTGATGTGTATGGCTTTAAGGGATCATAAGCAAAGCTTGGGTGCATTGGATCAATGCCTGTGTCAATGACTCCAATTACTAAGTCCTCTCCAGCATGTGTATCTCCTCCTTCTTGACTCCATACTCCCATGGGTAGTTCTAGGAACTCAGGTGTATATGTTGTCATCAATTTAACACCTCTGTCCTCCTCCACCAATTTTACTCCTTCAGCTAACTCCAGTTTTTTAGCCTGAGTTATTAGACAATAAGGGATTGATGTATTAGTTTGATCATGGATGGAGTAAGATCAATTTTAGAAGAATTTAAAGTGATCCATGCAGTGTGAAATGACCTGAGAAGGAGTTGTGTGAACAGCAAAGCCATTAATGATGTGTTTGAAGCTGTAGAGCTTTTTGTAGCTCCCCACCTCTATAGTGTTCTGTAGAAGCTGGTCATGGGAATCCTCCAAGTGCTTTGCATGAGCCCTGTAAGCTTCACTGGTACCATTCAAAGTATCAAATATAGTGCTTTGACACACTTTTCATTTACAAGCATAGAATTAAATTGTTAGCACAAACACCGACACAGAGAAAATGAACAGATTACACAGAGGTTTAACGAGTTTCACACACCAATGTGATGTGCTACGTCTTGCGGCGAAGAAGAAGATGATTAACTATATGATGGGAGAAAGGTGACATGGAGATCTCTCAAAAACACCAAATTTCACAACAAGAACTCACTCAGAAACCTTAGCTCGAAAATCCTTAAATCTCACTTGCTTCCATAACAAGATACTTTGTATAAATAGCCAAGCTCTCTTTTACCATCAATGACCTCATAAGAAAATAATAATAATATATATATATATATAATAAAGAAAATCCCATTCAAATTGCCACCAAGAAATATTGGACCGGGTCAATATTTGAAACAGGTCAAGAATTCTAGACTTACATAACATAAATCTCGGTCAAAGCCGATGGAGATCTCCAAGTTGTCTTGGTTTCAGGTATGACTAAAACAAAGCCCATGGTGGAAACCTAAGTTTAAACCTTGAATTTCCGTAGGGAGGCCTAGGATTGAAACCCAAAATCGAAACCTTAAAATCTCAAAATGCATCATACTATCAAATCATTCATTAAAAGTTGCCGAAACCAGGTCCAAAACCAGCTGCACCAAATGGGTAGCCAAAAAAAAAAAAAAAAGGAAAACCCATTAATTTGTTCTTCTAATTTTCTAAGAAACTCCATTAATTTGTTCTTATATGCAGAAAAGGGTTACAACCCTAAAACCCGAGTTCAACTCTCACCTGTTGGGATCACTTCTCTCTCCTTTGAGAAGTCCTGCACCATGGTGGAACAATATCGGCTCTCCTTCCATTAAAACTAGATATATAGTTGGCTGCTCTGGAAAGGCTACTGAAACAATCACAGATAAGAGAAGAATGACACACCTGCACCTCAATGAAGCTGATACCTTCACTGTCACTGCCATGGTTAAAAGAGGAATTCTTCAAGATTTTCTTTTGTCATTAGAAGATGTTAAAGAAGAGAAGAAACCCAAGTTATATTTATAACTTATAAGCCATGCAAAATGGTGGTTGATCCCAAACATTCGTGGTTAGCGTGAACAAAGCTGAGAATTATCACACTAGAAGTATGATTAAAGCTGGAGACGTTTTGGATCTTTAAAGATAATGGGCTCCATTAGTTGTAACTGCAACTTGAAAGACTTTCCTATATCGTGAAACTTTCAGAACTTCTTAATTAATACTTGGGTCATTAATTTTTTTGAGGAAGAAGCTGCCGTTACTGGGAGGCTCCACTAATAATAAGGCTATATTCATTTAATGTGGATCTTCACTTATTGGAGCTAAGGCCCTGTAGAGATCATTTCCTTAAAAAGAAAGGTAACCTCCTCGTCCATTCTCGACATGGAAAGAAGGGTCACATGGGAAATCACAAGAAGATGATCATGGTGGTTATGGACCAGAACCCAACAGGAAAAAGGCGTGTACAAGGTTATTTTCAGTTTTGGCCATGACATGGCCCTAGACCATTAGGGATAAGCCTCGAACACAAGAATGATACTAGAAGATAGCATAAGTACCACCTCTTCAGCGTAGCAAGATATTACACCCAAAAAAAAAATAAAAAATAAAACCTAGCAAGACAAGAACGGATAAACATGACTTTGACCGTTTGGCCCCAACGAGAAAAATGATGACATCAATCTCAACCACTTCAAAGTATTTATTATTATTATTATTATATTTTGTTTTTTTAGTAAGAACTTCAAAAGATGAATTCTTAAAAAAAAAAAGAAAGAGAAGCAGAAAGAAGAAAAAACTTTCAAGATAAGTTTTATTTATCTTTTTCAAAATGAAATTACTTCACAAAAAAAAAAAAAAAAAAATTTTAAAAGGATGGAAATTTCGAAGACAAGTTTTTTTTTTCCTGCACTTGAAAGAGTGGATAACTTTTTTCTTTTCTTCTTTTTTTTTTTCTTTTTTATTTTTTCAGAACTTCAAAGATAAGTTGCCTGACTGCTTTGACACATCAAATTTGGTGACCCAATTCTACAAAAATTACCAATATTTTTTTTCCTTGTATTTTAGGCAATCAAATTTCAAAGGACTCTTAAAAAGCACGAGAGTAAAAGGATTTAGGTTTATATGGGTATTTTGGTGAAGTAAACATATATAATATTGCTACGAATTCATTCACCCCCAAAAAAATATACCGCTGTGAACTGCAGCAAATTCATTCTTTGTATTCTGAAATAGGCATGAGGACATTTAGTTGTAACCCCATTTTCCATTAATATTGAAATAGATCTAATCTCACCATGAACGGAGACAATCTTGTTGACCACAAAAAATCTTGCATTCTGTGATTGTTATTTTAGCTACATAATATTTTATTATAAAAAATACTTTAAAATAAGGGAAAGTTCCACGATTCCTCTTCACCACCACTATGTGCTTTAAATTGATTTCTAACTACCTCGTTGATTTTAAATTTTATAGACAAGTAGACTAAAAGGATTGTAGAGGTCCGATGTCTTGGATTCCAAAGGACCGTTAAACGGCCATCAGGCCCAGGGCCTCGAGGCTTAGGTAACTTTTTTATTAAATGGGTATTTCAGTAACGTACTTTAGATTTCACTATAAATTTATAACGATAATTCGTTCTCTATAATCTAAGGGGCATTAAGACGAACAACTATAACCGTATTTTTCATTGATAATGAATCAAACATCTATTCTCTATTCTAATGAAGCAAACCTAATCTCACCTTAGGCATAGCATAGACAATCTAAATGAACCACGTAAGTCGAAATGCTGCATTGTGTGATTATTTATTGGGAAAATTACATAATTACCCATTTTTGGATTTCTCTTTACAAAATTGCCCATCAAAAGTTTCAGTTAACAAAAATACCAAAAATTGGGTTTCTCTTTACAAAATTACTCACTTAAAGTTTAAGTTAACAAATATACCCAAAATTGAATTTGGGTTTACAAAACTACCCACTCAAAGTTTTAATAATAAAAAAATACATGATTATATGTGAAAGATGAATCATTATTTTGGGCAGTTTTGTAAACCCAAATGGGATTTTGGGTATTTCTGTTAACTAAAACTTTGGGTGGGTAATTTTGTAAACCCAAACCTAATTTTGAGTATTTTTGTTAACCAAAACTTTTTGTGGGTAATTTTGTAAAGGTAAACCCAAAAATGGGTAATCATGTAATTTTCCATTTGCTTTCATTTTCATTTGCTTTCGTTTCCATTTCAACAAAAGTCATGCAACAAATTTCAAATTAATGATACTATAGCATACCTCATGATCAATGGTTAAATTCCAGTCCAGGTTTGATGGTTAGGCAAAGGAATCCAGACATAGCTCATAGTGCAATCGACTTCAGATTTGAACGATCTATAAAATCTTTTGCCTAGAATTGATGCAAACAGGCAAATTTCAACTACCAAAATCCAAATTCAACTAAAGTTATACCATCACACAAACGGGGCATAAATACATAGTATGAAGTAGAGCTCAGACTCCAATTTCTCTCCGGTGACTGGAGGATTTCAGAGAGAGAGAGAGAAAGAAGCCTCCAGCTCCAATACACACCCTCTTACTCGACCTCTCCAGTCACAGAAAAAAAGCCATGCTTGCAAGCCTAACTGGCGCACAGGCCTCATGGAAAGTGCATGCTCCAACAATACAATGAGTCATGAAGCGAACCCTGCGCTGAGTAATACAATGCCGGTGGGACAGTAATTGTTGTGCCATCGTTCGCTTTGCCTTCAAGCTAATGCTTTGATACTAACTGCGCACATATAACACACATGAAGACCAGCATTAAATGCAGTTTCCTCTCCTAACACTCCATTTCATTTGTTCTTCAAAGAACCCCGTCCTTAAAAGAGAACATTTTTTGCACAGTTTGTACACAGACCAGACATCACCAGGGATTGACCCAAATCCAACGCATGCATGGAAACACATGCATTCATATGAAGTTAAAGCACATGAATTAAGAAAACATCTAATTTGTGCAATCACAGTATGTTCTCTGCACTGTACAACTCCACATAACACCATCAATGGAGTGCTAACATGCAAGGAAATGAGTTCCTCCTCATCATCAACCAGTCACCTCTTCCGACGCTTTGGCTCCACCTAAAACAGAGATATACCACAAACCAAAAAATAAAAACACAAATAAAATTAAGGCAGCCTAAGATAAATCACTAATGCGTCCGGCATGTAATCTGACAAACACCAACAATCTGAATCACTTTTACAACAGGAGATCAAAAAAGGTTCTTGTGATCTACACTAAAACACCACCATAGACATGACAGATCTTAATTTATTATCTAAATTACATTCAAAAACAACATTTTAACCAATCTAATATCTAAGAAAATTTCATGATTGACCATCTACTTTGTAATTTTGCAAGCGATAATGGACTAACAATCTTCTCAGACCATTTTTTTCATCTCGTTGTTGCAATGCCATGGGAAAAAAACAGTTGGCAGCTATTAGCTCTGTAAACACATCTCATTTCTCATCATACCAGCTTTTATTGTCTCTTCCGGTCTTTCCTCTCTTCAACAAAATTTCTTTTCCTTCCTTTAAGATCCACATGCTGCATCCAGCATCTATTAGAACAAGAAAAAGCTGTCAGGCTATTCCCCCGCTTGAATAAGCAAATCATGCAGCTGGCAGCAAAAGATCAGAAAAACACCATCAATGCTAAGCAGACCACTTCTAATGTCACCATAGAAGGATTTTCTCACAAGGGGCAGGACCCATGGTTCTTATTTGGGTCCCAGCTGAACAGCAGCAGATTTGCTTAAGTTGACATGGAGACCAGTTTTTTCACCAGTCAATGTGCTTGGCATCCTATACCAGCCAACCTATGGACCTGGGAGAGAAAAATTAGAAGAAATCCTGATAAATGTTGGTTTATTGTTTCTTTTAACTTTTGTCATTAGTCAGGGTCATGGTTTTCATTTCGTAATATCTGACGCTGTGATGCTGACAGGTTGGCTAACAACCATAGGACTTCGGGATAGAAGAAATGATTATAGTGGCTCATGAATTATGATTATGCTTTTTTTCACACCCTATTGTCAAAAGCTGCTAGAAGATTCAAATTATCAAGGTTCACCGAAACTAATTTTTGTAGACTTCAGGTATCATTTATATGAGCACTACTTATGTGCCTAAGTTTAGATCATGTTTACTGCTGGAGTACAGGTTAGATTGTCCCCACAAATGATTCCATGGGCTCTCCTAGTTCTTGGATGGCTTTGGTAGAATCATCAATGCACTAAGTCTTGAAATATGTTATTGTTACACTCAAATTTATGCTTTCTTATGGCTTTCTTTCTTTACCCTTTTCTTAGTGGGGGAGGGATTTACATCCAAGCAATCACTATATATCACTGTACTAGGTTATCAGGACAACCCTTGCTTGTGAAACTGAGAAACTCATTTCAACGGTGGCTTATGCAAATGTTCACCAAATCCTTTCCACTTTTCTGTTCAATTTGGAAAAAGCAGACAAGTTCTACTACCCGACGCCACAGGTTGACTATAGCACATGACAAAGTTCCTTGTGAGGAGATCATTCATGAATAGTTCATGTAAGACAAACCAATAGATGGGTTATTCACTACTACTTCTCAAGATATCAGAATATAAAGATCTATTAGATCAGGGTAAGGTAATGATGCACCTTAAAATTTGACAATGTTCATCTATATAGGCAAGATGAGATAGGCAGGATATTTCTCGAGTTTGCCTCAAACATATCTAAGACAAAGATTCACCAACTTAGAGTTAAGATGGTATAATAATCATTGTTGAATGAGATTCAGCCTTGGTAATGTGTTGGTATTTTTGCCTGCTGGTGGGTCTTCGAGGTATATGCACTGATTAGAAAGCCAGGTCCCTCCAATTATAAGAAGGATTTCATGTCTCTTGAAGAAAGAGATCGGCTAACTAAATTGCAGATGCCCTGGCTAGGAGGTAGGAACTCATTGTATTTGGGTGATCTTCCAACTATTTAATCCCTTTGCGGGTTCCTATAAGGTTTTCACCTTTGTTATTGTTTCTTGTTGTATTAGTGCTTGTATGGCTATATTTTTTCTTCTCAATAAAATTTCTTTGTCACTTATCAAAATTAAAGAAAAAGGAATAAGAGCGAGAGCATGGTATGGAATACATCTTCAAGGGACCAATGTGAATAATATGAATGGTATAGCATTCTGGGTTGATGCTAAATAGAAGTTGTTACCTCAGTTGCCCATCACAAGAAGGTTTCATTCATATACAGTTATTAGAATAATCCTTGCATCCCTCGGACTTCAAATATATCCAAATTCCCTTCCCAATAGCATTATTCACCTTTTTTTTCTAATGAATATGATGGTTAGTCAGATTTCCTTTCTAAAGTCTAATAAGATGGCCCATGGACCTTGTAACATTCAAAGATCCCACTACCTTCATCAGTTTTTCATTTTTAGGAGGGAATAAAGTTGGTCCAAGGCTAGAAATGTTTTCACTTCAGCCCTCATCCTATGGGAAGATCATGTTAAATATTATTACCTTTACTATTCTTGAGAACAGTGATCCCAATATTACACAATCAATCGAAACAATAAAGCCAAAGCAGCGATCTGCAACCCCACTTGGCATTACAAGAAAACCATGAAGTTTTTTCAACTCAAAATTACTTTATTCACACGAAAAGGTTATCTTATACGTTTTTAATAATAGAACTGTCATTCCAAGAGCAAAACAAAGAACCATAATTCAACAAAAAGAAAGGGGCAAAAAGAACAGGAAATCATATAATAGGATAACAAATCTTGTATCTCCCCAACACACTTATCTCTGGCTCACTTAAGCATTACCATGATACTGACTCTTGTCAGCTATGGCATACTGTGACATCAAATTTTTGATGTACCAATATAAAGTTGTTAACCAAATGTAAATTTTACATGTGACAACATTCCCAAAACAATCATGATCATCAAAGCATTGCAACAGATACCTAGATTGGCAACATAAAGTTATTCCATCATTCTTATTTACCAGGGGCCATTGCTTGGTCAAAGCGTTAAATTTCAATTTCCTTCTAACTAAAAACCATGAATGTTCTTCCTGTCCTTTCAGCTCCTTCAAATTTCACTAATTTCTTATGCAGAAGACCAAATAATCCCAATTGATTCTCCAGTAGAGCTTTCAAATTTGTGCGTTTTCTTTTTATAGAGTATCTTTCAATTTCTATTCCTTTAAGAAATTCACAATTCTAACTGCAGTGATATTGGTTCCCACCAATTCAATGCACTCCCAGACCGTCTCATGTACAAGAGCCTTCAGTTTAGCCCTAATCAGTTGAAATTTATGGTCCGTGTGTATCCATGTTCACATACCTTGGTGTGTTGGTAAGCATGTATATCCACGTTCACATAAGTTAAACTTCAAACTTGGCCTTTTCATCCTTGCTAATCTCCTATTTGAAGTTTGAGCTATGTATTGAAGCTTTAGAACTGAAGTTTTTCCCCCCACTGATAAATGCTTTAGAGTCAGCGGTCCTACTATGAACAGCACTAAAGTCTAAAACACAACATATTTAGTTTGATTTTAGTAAACTTAGGAGCAGCACAAGGAGAATTAAGATTGGGATAACCCAAAGCACCTACTGTTATCTTAGTTCAGTTACACATAAGGAGGGTGGGATTGAATTGGAAGTGACTACAATATGGAACAGTGTGGGTATATCTTAGTTTAAATGTTTCTTGAACGATAATCAGATGTTTTTGTCCAACCACCTGGCGAGTAAGCCTATCCAATTTTTAAAGTACAGATAGCTATTGGTTTCAATATACTGATATTTAGCCCACGTGCGATGAGAGGCAATAAAACTGAATGAAGGATGGATGTTAATTTATGTCCAATAACTAGAATTAAAAAGATAAATAAATAAAGAGTTGTAATAATGTTCAGAGTCCAACAACATCCAAAACCTTATGCCTATCCAATTTTTAAAGTACAGATAGCTATTGGTTTCAATATACTAATATTTAGCCCACGTGCGATAAGAAGCAATAAAACTGAATCCAGGATGGATGTTAATTTATGTCCATTAACTAGAATTAAAAAAATAAATAAAAAGTTGTAATAATGTTCAGAGACCAAAAACATCCAAAACCTTATCCCAACTTAATGGGGTCAGCTACATGGAGATTCCAGGCAACGACGAGCATATGGGGATCTATGCAAAAATATTGACGGGTTATGGCTAATTATAATAACTGCCAGCTACCAACTACCAACCTAACGCACCACTACAGATCAGCCACAGGCTTATAACAACAGATTATAATAAGGTACCGACTGTCTACCTGACGCACCAATCTTCAAAGTCCAACATGTGTCAAATATGATACCTTATCATTCAGCAATGAATGAAAATTCTCTCCTAACACAGGACAAATATAAACATGCATCCCATTTCTTAGTGCTATATTCATTAAAAGAAAAGAAGAAATGAGAATATAATATTAAACGATGGGCAACAATAATCCAAGCAATGACAGGACTAAGAAGTGAAGTAGAGTACATAAAAGACTCGCATCTACTACACTAGTCAAGAGCTTTATTAGCAAATCCAAGCTTTGCATGAATGAACCTCCATAAGATGTGTAATCTCTAAATCGCTAATAAGTAATAACTAAGGCAGCAGTGCATGGACTTCATCCAATTAGCCTAAACTTGCACAATCGCCAGATTACCTCATCTTACTGAGGTAATAATGCACGAGCATCCCCAACGACCCAATCAAGTGGTTTAGGATGTGCCCCACAAAGCGTGGAATTATTTTTTAGTGATTGGTAACAATATATTACAAGAAATTGATTATTTCTGTCACTTTTCGTAGGGCTTAATTTGGAGTGTTGAAACTTCTCTATTTCGCATGATATTGGAGCCATTTGTAGGTTATTGAGTTACCATCCAAGACCAAGATTTTGCAATTCTCATTTATGTAAGAAAATTAATAACACCTCTCTCTCTCTCCGCACCCTATCATAAGCATGCCAGAATGAAAAACATTTCATAGGTAACATGAAAACAATTTAATTTTTCCGTCCTTTGTGGGTTCACCATAATACACTTCTAACAACCCTCAGATATGAAACTATCATATTCAAGTTAACAGTACAAGATAATATAAATCTTCTTCAATTATGTGATGGTTGTAAACAAGTATTTACCTTAGGCTCACCAGGTGGTGAAACAGGCAAATTGATCGGGGATCTTCTGGGATCAACGTCGGACGCGCAATCAAAACACAGAAAGTGTTCTACTATCTTTGCTTGTTCAATGGTCATACCCATACAAGAAGGATGAAACCTGCTCAGATAAATTTCAAAGCAAAGAAGAATCAAAACGCAAATGCATTTATAACTAATCTATAATGAAAACAAGACTCTGCCCAAAAGGGAAGATCATCATACTTTGAAGAAGAGAACAGAAGAATAAAGAACAAAAAGGTAAGCCAAATCATATATTAATCAGTCCTATCAGATCGAGACTGCCAGAACAATGGGTTAGAATCCAGATGAGGCCAAGTGAACATGAACCAATATCAGCCACCAGGCAAATAAGTCTGACCATTAGATTGGATTGACCTAAAAGTGGACAGAACCACTGAATCGCTCAACCCAGAAGCACACACTGGACCGACTTACTAAGCATATGGTAATTATGTGACCTAAATTGTGTAAATACCTTCTCATTACATATTACACCAATTCAAAGCATAGTAAGGTTGGAAAACAAAAAAATTACTCATTCTCAATTCATTTTTATGTTGTAATTTCAATCAATTCTCATATAGTAAATCTACATAACAATCATTAGTCAAGCTTGAATCAATCCAAAGGCGGAGACAGAGAGAAATAGAGAGGTTGCAAGCATCAAACCCCACCACCCAATGGATCTTGCCAAAAGCATAGCCAACCCACTTAAAAAATATTTGATCAACTTGGGGCCTGCCCTTCCATGTGAAACATGCATGGGACTTAATAAAGTTCACAAGGCAATTGCTCAGGCCCCTGTGGGTTAAGGTGAGGTGGGGCACAGGGTTTTACAAGGACACATAGCTGATCCAGACTCAACCTTGTTCGTACCAGGATCCACCATTTTGGACAGCTGCAGTGGGGCCCCATTTAGCCCACACAAGGCCATACCTACCCAACCCACACCAAAATAGGGGGCAATGAACCTCATTCATCGAAGAATTTGCCAATTCCATCAACAAGTTGAAAAAAAAAAAAAAACAAAAAACAAAAACAAAAACAAAAACAAAACAAAACAAAACAAAACAGAAGTCAAGTTTGCATCAGCTTTAAGTGAAAAGGGCTTTTTAAACTCAGTCAATATACCCTCTATAATTTTCAAGATAGACTAACACAAAAACCAAAAGCCTAATAGCAAAGTGAGACCCATGAGAAAGTTACCATATAGAAACCCTATAATACAAAAGAGAGGGGAGAGGGGAGAGGAGGAAACTATATCTTGAAGTTCTAGACCCATAATATATGTCACTGTAGCTTCTACTGCTTCACTAGCTTGTTCGTCAATTCCTTCACATCCATTTCAGTATCGTTATGCTAATTTTGATTGAAATGGACATCTAAAGAAGGAGATGACACATTTTGATATTTTAGTAACTTGTAATTCATGCCACTGCTGAGTTGACAAAGCTCAAGCCTGCTGATCAAGGAGGTTGAACCCAACCGCTCACTGTACAAATAGTTATGGTTAGTCGGGTCTAAGCAACAAAGTTCGCATGAAATATACAAAATTCTAAGGCCTTGCCTACATTGAAGATCTACTGGATGGGTATGAACTTCTGATTCCAGCTCCACAAGGTAAGATCATCCAAGAACAAGAGCTGAAAATGTAGTTTCTTAGTGGCAATAGGTGACGGCATTCTGCCTAAATAGTAGGCACAGGTGATAAATAAGAGAATACTAAAGATTTGAGCCATAGAATTTCTCAATTCTGACGCAAGGTCCTTAGATCGATAAAAGTATTTAGATCTGAAAAAATGATTTTGGCGTATCCAGAATAATACCAATCCAGCCTATTTTATGAATAAAATGTGACCAATTAACCAACCAACAAAACTACTTGTTGTACCACCTAACCTTTTTCTTGTATTTATTTATTTATTTATTTATTTTAACATTAAGGGAAGGAGGATAAAAAAAATAAGCCTACTGCAATGATGACATATGTGGAAATGTACAACTTTATGGATACAACCCACACATAAAATGTCTGATCTGTAAAGATCAGTGATCTGTAGAAATATACCTAACTTAGCAGTAGCGTCTTAAAAAGGAACCAATTCAGGAAAAATAAAGGGCCCACTATTTACTACTTACTAGTGAAATGCACATCTCAGAAATCATCAAGGTTTAAGATCTTGCTCTCGCCACCCATCTCGCTATCCCAAAAAAAGGAGATCTGGTGAGATCTCGCTGAGATCATGTATTTTTTTTGCATTCAACTCGTTGGTTGGTCTCAGTGGGCATATGGTCTTTGTAGCCCATGAAACTTTGTATTTACCCTATTTTAGGTATTCTAAACACAATGAAGACCTCAGTTTTT
Organism: Macadamia integrifolia; assembly: GCF_013358625.1. Classification (NCBI taxonomy): domain Eukaryota; kingdom Viridiplantae; phylum Streptophyta; class Magnoliopsida; order Proteales; family Proteaceae; genus Macadamia; species Macadamia integrifolia. The sequence continues at coordinate 25,560,376 of NC_056569.1, read as the reverse complement.
TTAAAAATCAAACTCAAAATGGTACTTTGACTTTGTACCCTATGTAAGTAGGTGACTCATCGGACCCTTCATCTAATATGCTATTCCTCAATCCACCTTCCACAATCATCATTCTGACACAGCATAATCATTAGAACATAAAAGACATCATTTCTAATTACTATAGATGATTGGTGAGTCACATGCATAAATGACAAAAGATAAGCAACATAACCAATACCAACATGGACACCATGAGGCCGTAGATCAGCCTTTGGTGAGCAACATATAAAAAATTGAGCACCACATTTTTTTTCATTTTTTTTTTTTTTTACAAGAAAAGCATTTATTTAAACAGAAAAATTTTAAAATTAATTTAAAACAGAAATATATATTTTCTTCCATGAATCTATAGATCACACTTAGATGCATCACATGTAAAAAAATCAATGGCAACCAACAAGTTTTGATAATGTTTCTATGAAAAAAATAGCTTTGAAAAGAAATTTTTACCTAAAAGGGTTTTTGAGAAGAAAATTCACCACAAATGCTAAGATCCTTACTTCAATGACTGTAAGAATGAAGATCTTTAAGAAGAAGCACCAAAATTCAGCTCAATGGTTTTTTTTTCCCCCCCCAAAAAAAGTAGAAAGAGACACGAAACCAGCAAGACCCCAGCGAGATTTTCTTGCTTGAGGTCAAAACCTTGCTTTTAAGTGACTTAGTTGGACCAAGTTTGGACCGAAACCTTAACTAGCCAAGTTAAGTGGCAGGATCTTGGTGAGATCTCGGTCGAGATCTTGTCATTTTTACACCTCATCTGCCAACTCGTCTCGCTATTTGAAGAAAAAAAATGAGATCTCGCCAATATCTTGAACCATTGAAATGATGCGTATTCCAGCTCGGCCGAGGAAGAGTCATAGGGAGTAAAACACAAAAATATGTTCATTTGGTCCAGGCAAAATATATTTAATAATTAAAAAATCAACTAATAAATAATACAAAAAAGTAAAGGCATTCCATGTGCATTCAACAAATGGGAAATGACAAACAAGCTAGGATTTTGCATGACAAACTGACTTGTGTTGTTTCCAGATTTCCAAGGAATATGATGTAGGATAGCCTAGCGTTTCAAAATCAAGGGCGTAACTACAACAGAAAGGCGGTGGGAGAACGGTAGGATGTATTAGGGTATTCAGGAATAGACAAGAAATAGAGAAAGTGTAAGCGAAAGCTACTGTTTTAAAGCTGTGAACAGTAACATGAACAATAACCATGGAGAAAAAGAGAAGAGATCAAGAAGGGAGAATAAAATTCACCACCTAGACAATTACCAAATCAAAACATCCATCCAATTCCATAGTTGGGGGGTAGTTACATATTTATAAGAAAAACAATAGATAGTTTCCTAAATCTAAACTCAGAGGTAGCTACACTAAATTAATTGACAAGGACTCTAAAATACTAAACTAATTTAGAATTGTTGAGGCCTAAACCTTCTGGATAACTTATAGATAATGTGGGCCCACAACTTACCAAAAGAAGAATCTTTAATGACTAAATTAAAGACATTGACACAACTTTCATACACCCATTTTGAGGCCTTATAATTCAACCATTACAAATATAACTCCAAAAATTAAAAGCGCATACCCAATGGATATTAAAAGAGAACCAATTTTCAAACTGACATTCATTTGAATACCTCCTCTCAACTGAAGTTTTCAAGTTAATAACTTGATTTTGTATTTCTTTTGGATGATATCCTAAAATATAATTTAATGGCAACATTCCAAAAATCAATGGTCGAAAATACAACTAAGAAATGCTAAAGCAACACAATTATCTTGTACATAATACAACGCATTATCTTGTTCTCTCTTGCTCCCTTTTTTTCAATTTTTTTTTTCTTTTTTGTTTTTTTTTTTTTTTTTTTGGGGGGGGGCGGGGGTGGGGGGGTTGGCAGGGGGGTTCTCTTACATGTCATATCCTTATTGTTATTGTCCACACAAAATCTTAAATTCCAGTATGATGTCTTAATAAACCAATTCCTTTTCCAGACAGCTTATTTTATCGCCTTTATGCAATAAAACTCCAATATGACCTTCACAGGAAAAGGAATCGGCCTGGGGAACCAAATGTTCAAATTTTATTGGTTGCCTATCCAAGAATTGAGCTTTCATAGGTGATTTTTACCATCTATGAAAATGCCAGTATTTATTCAAAACAGCATTTTTTAGAATCAAAATGAACAAGAACTGAAGGAAAGAAAATGCAAGTCTATCAAGCAATTAAGGATTTACCCAGAAATCTCAACTGCTTCTATAAGCTACAAAGCCATGTAAAGAAGCTCCAGACAGTATAGATCTTTAAACATGCCAAAATATCTACAAGACTACAACCCCTAGTACTCCCGCAGAAGAAGTAACACCAGTTTGGGTTAGTCCGGCCACCAAGATGAGAATAAGGAATATGGATACACTGCAAGCCTAACACTCAAACCAGAAAGGATGGGGAAGCCAGGAATAAGAAACATACCAGTCCTTACATCCTTCGCATTGGACCATGAGGTCATCCGGGTTATAAGGCATCTCGCATTTGCAATACCTGCAAACTGAACAATATCAAAAACCAAAAATACCATTAAGAACTGCTGAAAGAACTAAATGGTGTAGAACTCAAACTAACACTGCGACACGGTCGGGCGTAAATCCACCGGTGGCAGCCTTGTACTCAAATCTACAGAAGTAATCCTCAGCTCCAACATTCTCTAGTTTAGTGTAGTTCTTGAACGAATGGACAGTACACTTTCCCTCGATAGTGTGCGCACTCTGCACATCATAATGGTCCGAGAGAAACAACTCCTTCGCTCCATGAAACTGTCTCCTCCCTCCAATTGACTCCTCAGGCCTATAGTACCACCTAACCCGAACCTTGATATTATTCCTAATATCAGCTTCAATCTTCTCAACGCGTGCAACGTAAGGTGGCTTGTCGGTGTCCGAAGGACGCATCAGCACACAATCTCCAACTGCAAAATCAGCCAAAGTTCACAAAACCACAAAAAAAAAAAAAAAAAAAAAAAAACCAGAATTCACTCAAAAACATTCAAATATATAAGAAATATCAAGGAAAATATACCTCGGACAACCTTGTTAGTGCCTTTAATGGTGTAGGCATCCAAGTCTTTCTTCCCAGGCTTCGTTTTGGCCATGACAGTTGAGTTCCTCTGCTCTGCTACGCTCTAAAAAATAATGTTTTCTGATTTCGAGGGACAGAGTACAACAAAGAATCAAAAATCTGAATGCATTGTTGAAAACCCTAGATTTTTGGAAGAAATAAGAGAGAAACCCTAGAGAGCTCTTGAGAGAGAAAGAGACGGAGCCAGAGTAGCGTTAGAAATAGCGAGAGCTCAGTTCCGACGAGGGCTTAAGTTCGTTCGCATGGGAGCTAAAGAAGCTCCGAACCACAACCCCTCCTCCGTCCCCCACATCAGCATTCGTATCGTCTCCAATGGTTACAGTACACCTGGGGACGACGTAGAGGGTATGAGGAGGAAGATGAGGTGTAGTACTCTGCAACTAGTGCTGCTCTACCTACCCGAGTGAGAGACAGTGATGGTGTGTTATGATCTTTCTAGTCGTTTAGATCATGATGGATTAAGGATAACAATGGTGGGTCCTTTGAAATGAACGGATGAGATGGATTCATAATTGTGCAAAACGAGATATAGAAAGCTACAAAGATATCAGCATCAGGAAGGAGCTTTACGGAGACAGGGTTCTGGAAACGTGGTTCCCCTACGGAGGGGTACCACTGTTTACTTACGAGTACTTCACTCTTCAAATTTCAAATTTCTAAGTTTTAGGAGGCAAACCACCTGCCCATTGCCGCTCCTCCTCCTCTTCTTCTTCCAAATAATTCATTGAAGTCTAAGGGAGTCAATTGGTTGGTTTGGTTTGATTTCGATTGGGTTGAATTGATTTCGATGTGAGATTTGATTTTGATTCAATGTTTATTCATTTAATTTTGATTTCTTATCATGTGTCGGTCGATTTGGGTTCGATTTATCATTAAGGAGAAAACATGTTTTCCTATTGGTATCGCTTTGGATTGGGTTTTGGTTGGTAATTTTTGTGATTGGTGTGGTTTTCGATTGGTCCAATGCAATCCAATTTTCAATTGATTCCATGATACTCCGATCCAATAAGCCTTAGTTTGGTTCAATTTGAGCTAATTTGTGAGAACACATTCTCTATTTGAGAGCACGCCCCTATGTCCAAACATAAGGATGCAAAATGACCATCGCGCCTTTCTTGATTGATACACGTAGCATGTACTTTTATTGGTTAGGGCACTGGTGATCATTTTTCAAAAATATTTAGTATGTGACATACCAAAAAAATGTTTGCTCTTTTATGAAAATTCCTTGCAATTGGTTGTAAATAGCTTCCTTGTTGAATCTACTCTGTCATTACCCACCATTGAACACTTCCATTTATGATGTGGCATATTCTCTACCTCTCATTAGAGCCATTGAGGTTATAACCATTTTGTTGCGAGGAAGTAAAAAGAAGAGAAACTAAATTAAATCAATATTAAAGCAGAAATATTTGTAACCATTATCTTATCTCACGTAATTGTCTAAATAATTCCAAAATATTACAATCTTTTACTTTACTTTGCTATCAAAACTTCTTTACTTGAAAAATAAATAAAAAATATAAATTACATTTGAATAATATAATTATTATAAATGGTACGAGTTTCATGAAAGTTACACAATCATTATTACAAACTTTCCTTTCTCTTGCTAAAAATGATTTCAATTCCCTTCCCTTGTGGTCCTTCCCCTTCCCATTCAACCAAATAGAGCCTAAATTATTTTTTGAAGAAAATACTACAAATAAGTGAATCATAGTGGGTGATTTTTTTGCCAACAATCTCTCTTTTTTTATTTCCCTCTCTTTGCCATCAAGAGGTGGTTACAAGAGAGAATTGGGGAGAGAAGGGTGAAAGAAGCACATAATTGCAAAGGTGAAGAACGATTCTAACATTGTTGGCTTTGAGTATCCAAAAAGCATAATTTTCTTTTAGGATTAGTTTTTCAACTTTCTTTCAAAAAAAAAAATCTCAAATAGTAACTTCAACATCAATCTCTCAATGTCTGATTGACCGACGACATATTTGATAGTAAAGTAGGTGCCAACCATCTAAGCCAGTAAGGATCTCAGCTTGTTGTAACGAGCTCTTGGGAGATCCCATCCCCCCCTCCCTCAAATGAAATGCGAAAACCTTGCCCCTGCTAATGGTCCCATGTGATTAATACAAAGTCAAATATTAAACATTGGATGTGAAAGCATATAAGGATTTTGGCACCCTCTACTTAACGGCTATCTTAAGGGTGAGCTCTACCCGAGTCCTAACAAGTGATATCAAAGCTACTTCGGTGTGCCTTTGATGATGTAAAAAATATCTCAGCTCCCACTAGATAATTTGAAAAATGAAGATGGAAGATTGCTATCAATTTCTTTGATTTGGTTGTGTACTTTGTAATCTCTTATGTATTTTTGTTCTTTTTTTTTTTTTCTCCCTTTTTTACTTCTTAATACAAATTGACTCTTCAGTCGGGGAAAAAAAATTGTTATATTGCAATTATTAGTATGCATATGTAGAGGGTGATACAACGAAACTTGAATATGTTTGATTTTGACTAGAAAACTTCATAATGTAGCCATTGGATTAATCTGATGATTTCTAGATTACTCCATTTTTCATCACATATGCACAAGGATGTCGACATATTCACTATAGAAAACTAAGAGGGTTGTATGCTATGTAACTAACTCCCCAATTATATTATTATTATTATTATTATCATCATCATCATCATCATCATCATCATCATCATCATCCAATAAGTGGAATTGTTGGTTATTACCATAAGTTAATACTAGTGGGTTAGGGGAGATGTTGTAGGAGGAATTACAGAGTGGAGTTATGGAGAGAGGTTATAAGGAAAACTTGGAAATGATGAAATATAAGTTGTAATTATTATCCTATCCCATATAATAGGAATTAATATATAATAAAAAGGTAGACAAGTAAATTAAATTCCTATTTCCTCTTTGGAGGAATATTTTCTCTCTCAATGATGAGGTTCGACAACCTCCTAATATGCCCAAGTACCTAATTTCTCTCTTCTTTATTTTTCTTTCCTTTTACCTTATCCATGTTCATATAATCTGGTATCAGAGCCAATTCTTCATGAATCAAATTTTCATCAAGATTCGAGATTCTCAATTGAGAAGTTTGGACTTGTTGGAAGTAATCTTGAAAAATATTGAATTGTTGGCCGTGGCCACCAGGCCTGTTTATCCAGAGTAGACAGTAAGAGAGAAGAAAAAGAAGAAGGAAAAAAAGAAAAGAAAGAAAAAGAAGGAGAAAGGAAACATTGACAGAGAACCAGGGACAAGAGTTGGAAATAAGAGAAAGATACCATCACCACTTTTTCTAAGCAGATACCATTTTCTATCAAGAGAAAGCCACATTGTGGAGTGAGAATTCTAGTTTATGGGGTTTCTCTTATGAAGATATGGAATCCAGGTGGACAATTATCTTACTTTATTTTATTGGTTTTGAGGACAAGGACAATTTGAGGGGAAATGATATATTATTATTACCATAATTTAACACTTGTGGGTTAAGGGAGAAATTGTAGAAGGAATTATAAGGTGGAATAGTGGAGAGAGTTTATAAGAAAAACGTGGAGAGAGTGGAATGTAAGTTGTAAATGTTATCCTATCATATATAATAGGAATTAATATATAATAGAAAAGTAAACAAGTAAATTAAATTCCTATTTTCTCTCTTGAGGACGAGCTTAGGTGATCTAATGCGCCCAACTACCTAATTTCTCTCTTCCTTATTTTGCTTTCTTTTTACCTTATCCGTGTTCGTATCATTGTATAAAAGGGAAACAATTGGAAACAAAGTTTGCTGATCAAATCTTGTGAATTTGAATACAAAGAAGATATCTCAATTGCAGAACTTTAACTTTGTTCTATGAAAATGGTATTTGACGATGAGTTTACAAGTCTTGTCACTTTCAGTTTGTTAGCCTATGGTTGAGAGACGCTGATACTCTTATTAAATCAACACATAATGGGGTGCTTATGGTGAGTTAAGTGAAAGTCTATTAAATGAATAGACAAGAAGAAAATTCTTAGGCTTAACTCAACAAGGAGCATTTGTTGAGAAGAATAAACAAGTCAAGGAAAGATATTGTATGCTACTATTGCAAAAAAGAAAGACATGAAAAAGAATATAGATAACTCCCTCAAAACAGATACAAAGAGAAAACGGATACAGAGAGAGGAGGAGGAGAAAACGTATCAAAAAGACACTATTGCCATTGGCTCATATGGAAATAATTTTATCTTCTCATATTGTGAAAGACATTGCCATGCTTCTCAAGTGACTGTTCATAATGAAGACCTCATTGATATTGTTCTAAATCCTCCTCTTATGACACATAATGATGGAGGAGATGTACAATATGATAATGGAGATTAAGATTCTTTGGCTATCGCTGTGGTGGTCAAAGTCAAAGACCCAACCAACCCTAGCCGCTGCCTTAAGGGAGGTTTCTATCCCTCCCTTCCAATTTGGCTTGAAAGAAAGCAAGCCACCTTGTTTTTGACAATGAATGGAATCAATAGATAGGCGGCACAGTAGAGTGATTCTGACTAAAATTCCTGCTTGACCTATTTTAAGGCCCCTAGCTTTAGGTTGGGTAATGCCTCTCTAGAAGATTGTGGGTTGGAGGAGAAAGGGGAGTGGAGGCGGGCCTCTTTCGCATCTCTGTTCTAACAAATAATGACTTTTCCTTGTTCCCATGACTTTGTGGCCCATCGGCCTTTTCCATTGTCAACCCAACAACTTATGAATGGGTGATATGAGCAAAAGTAGCAACCCCTCAAGAGTCACCAATTGAACCTCAGTTGATGAGAAAATTTGCCATAAAACAACATTCATCTATCAAAGTTTGACCACATCAATATATGCAAGTATACAAGATACTTTGAAGAAGCAAAAGCTAGAACCTGAAAGCCATGCAACTGGAGCAGTTGCATGATAGAAATAATAGGTGCAAAGTTGGATTCGTGCCATTACCAAGATTCATTTATTCAAGCACTAATAGTTCATAGAAGAATGAAGCAAGTCAGCCTTTGTAGTGGCAAAGGAAGCACGCTACAGGATTGGCAAGATGCGTTCAGCATTCCTGTAACGTGAGAAAACTTGATGTACATCACAATAGAAAACATGTGTAACATAAAAACACAAATTTTGACATAACAGGTTTAGCACCTGTGAGTCAAAGACGGAGTTTATTAGGTCAACCATACGGACGACCTTTACAGTGGTGACATGAATCACTCAATATGATGAGGCTGTGAGGGTGATTTAATCACATTACCTCACATCTTCTTTTGTTTTCATTTTCTTATGAATTTACCTTATTTGGTGAGTTGTTTTAATATCCAAAAAGGCATTTTTTTTTTTAATGTTTATTAGCCTCTAGCACTAGCTAGAGAAATTTTGTATTCCTATTATTAATTATAGTGGAAGGTTTTACTTAGATTAAGTTCCATGATTTTTTTCTTTCATCTAGCTTTTCCATGTTAAACTGATGCATTCTTTTACCGTTGGCTTGATTTGTTTAAGTGATTATTTTGTGCATAAGTAACATTTTGCACACACGAAGTAAAATGCTTGTTTTTCCAAAAAACATTATCATAGTCAAGGCATGACAACTCTGATGTACCTCTGAGGATGGAAAAAAACAACCCTCACAAAAATCTCAATTCCCCCATGTGCTCCCCAATTGGAGAGGGGAGATTGTTGGGTTTCCACAATCCTACATTCCATATGCTACCTCTCCTCTCTTTTTTTCATTAAAACCTCCTAAGAACCAGATGCTCTATCTCACAACGTTCATTCCAAATGCACTAGCATTGGTTTACTCAACTAACTTTTCCGTAAAGGAGAGTTCTATCCAAGTACTAACAATACGCTTTCAACCACCCGAACCATTGATTGTATATTTGAGGCACCTTTGGTTGCAAAGGAATTAAAGGTAAGGAAAGTGAATTTTTCATGCTTAAAAAATAATTTTTTCAAAACATTACCCCAAGTGATTATGCCACTAATTCCAAATCATTCCATCTTTAATTATTAAATTTCACTTTATTTTTCAACAAAAATACTTTGTTATAAAATGTAAATAAAAAGTACTACTTAAAATATAACATTAGATGTAGTAATTTGTTACAATCACATAGGGTAATGATTACAACTTTTTTTTTTAACTTTAAAAATTTTACATCCCTTTAAATTTCTCTTGCAAAACGGAAGAAGAAAACTACACCCTATAAGAGTTTCCAACAATCAAACTACCTATGTACTCTTTTATTATGCTTCATCAATATTTACAGAACAGCTATACCAAACAACATCATACAGAGACGACAGCGTTTCGAGAGAAATAAATGGGCCTCTTTGTACTCATTACCTTACATCATGATGTAAATAATTTCAAAACATACCAAATTGTATAGTAAATTAATTTTATTACGCAATTAAATTCCTTCGAACTGCAAAGTATTTTATATTAAAAAGTATATTTATCAGGATAAAAGAATGCCATCTCGTCATGTCTTGTTCCGGCAAGAAATCGTCCTAGGCTGACGTGGAACCTGCACAGAGAGGAAACACAAGAGAGTCAGCATCGGGCTGATCCGGCTAGGGAATCTCCAATGCCTAAATCAGATATCTCTACAAACAGATAATTCCTGTAAGAATAGAAGAAGTTCGATCATTCGGAAAGGAGTTTACTTGGGAATTTATGGCTGAAGATTGCTACCATTAGGTGAGAGTTCCTCTTTGATAGCTTCCTAATGCTTGTAGGGATCTGACTATAGCAAGAGTTATAATAGGGAAGTGAATATGGGAAACGTCCTAGTTATGGAAGCCTCACATATTGACCATATCTCAGAAGATAGGGCGAGATATCCTTCTTTTGAGGGAAGATTCGATATCCCTTCGAGAATCATTTCTGGAGTAGGACATGTCCATTCTCTGCTCACGAGTGCTCACGAGTCACGTGTCTGATCTGGATGACCACTAACATGTTTCTTGGTGTGGGAACTCATAGGACTCTTACGCCGAGCAACCTGGGTCGAGTGGTTTAGTTATTGAGCGACCTGAATTGGGTAGTCCAACTGCCAGACTACTTATCTCGAACTATGCCTACGCATGCCGCTTGGCTAGTGAAGCCTTAGCTAGGCCTTCCATTCAGTAATGATCCTAGCACCGTTGAGCTGTCTAGATTATTGCGCGATGGAACGTTTGCGTTGCTTTCCTCATGCTGGGCTTTGGCTACCCGCTCAATAGTCAAGGCTCTTTTAGTAGAGTAGGAGGTTGAGCTACCCTCGGTTCACTTGTCAACTTTGGATCAGGTAGGTGACTCAATTGGGTCTAAACCGTTTGTCGAGGCTGGTATCATCGCCTTTCACACTCGGGCTCACCACCTGTTCGGTTTTCACAATACGCTCTTAAGGTAGCACATTTTTACCATAACATGCGCTATTATGCCCAAAGATAAGGGTAGCAAAATGACCACCCGACCCCCTGCTGGATGCTTATGTGTGCATTCCCATTCTCTCTCCCATTTATCAAATTTGGGGAGAATGTTAAATAGATTACACAATCATGATTATATAGTTGCATTACAAGAAAGGCTTTAACACTGCTAGTGTACCATAAGCTAGGGCCCTCTCTCACCCCCCTGAACTGACTCCCATGCCCTTTTTGTATGATTCTCTATCCTACCTGCCTCCCCCCCGCAGGGGAATGCCGCCCACTAGGTTACCGCAAACATGCAATGTGCCTATCCCTTTCTATATTTTACATTGAAAATTATAACTAACAAAGATGGTGAGAGTTTTAAACAGGTTACAACATCATGATTTACAATGCTTTAATTTTTCATAATTTGTAATTGTTCGTGCTGACCCAATCGCTCATTAACGGTGACTGGGCCTTGATTTTGTTGTATTAATTAAATTTCAGGGAATATGCCAGCAGCGAAGGCCAAAAGCGTCATGCAAGGTTTGTTCCACACAATGGAAGCAGGGACAAACAAGTTAAAGTATGACTGGATTTCGAAGATCTTCATGCTTGGTGCGAGGGATATCAAAATGGTGGCAATGGGAATTGTGTGATATTCCAAATTGTCTGGTATTAATGACAGTTGAATGTTGGCAAGCTATGAAGGAATCTGGATATGATAAATGTTGCTATGGGAGTAGTTTGTAGGGCTAGAGATAGAAAGTTGTATGCGATAGTAGAAAACAATTTAGAGTGTTTTTCTAACATATAAATCTATTTTCTTCCATTTGCACCCTAAAAAAAGAAAGTGATTTTACTTTCTTTACTTGCAACCAAACGGAGCTAAAGGATCTTTATCCCAATGACTCTGCTGTTAGCATGAGCCAAAATGCATCAATTTCTTCAGTATATGGAACTAAAAAGATTACATATCAATTATACAAGTGCCTCGTGGAAATTAGTAAGCATACATGATTACATTCATCCATCAACCATCAGAGAGAATCCCTTGAAAACAATAACTTTCCCTTCAATATAGCATTCAATTATGACCTAATAAATGACGAAAGATCAGAGGCAGAAGTCGATACCTTATCAAAACAAGCAGTTCCTGCTAGTATGTGGGGAAATTAGGATTGACATCACGGGACCAAGCCTCTATACCACCAATAATATCCTGGGCTGAAGTGAACCCCATTTTATGGAGGAATTGAACAGCCCTCTGTGAATCATTACCTCTTCTACACACTACATATAAAGAAGCACCTGAACCAGAACCAGTCTTCTCTTCCTCCCGCTTTAAAGCTGAAGATATCTCTGGCAACTTACTTTCCAAGTTTGACAACGGAATGTTCAAGGACTTTGGCAGAGAAACAATCTTGAAGTGGTGTGCAGGGCGTACATCTACTAATACATGTGCTTCTCCATTGATGACTTTCTCTTTGTACTCCGCAGTGCTTATTCTTGCATCATCTGGAAGCAAGCTCAGCTTCAAGGGTAGCTGCATTCAATTGGAAACACAAATCTTTATGTAAATAGCAGAACACTCGCTCCTCAATACAACACTCCTAATATATACTAGATATTATTATACTCCTTAAGACTAGAATAACATTCTTTAAGTAAAGAGAAAAACACTCTCTTCTCAACACAAGTAATATATAGGAAAATTTATAACGCCACCCCCCATAGAAAATGCCACTATTAGAGAGACACCCTCTTCATAATTCCGAATTATGCTCACAGGCCTTACCTTCAGTCTCTGTTAAGTGAGGATTTGAAATGATGGTTTTAACCTTTTGACTAAAACACATGACCAGATCATATTTTACCCAAGTCCCTCAATACCCCGAACCTTCACTCACCTTCACCATGGATTTCAGAGGGTTTCCTCCACACACATCAGCCCTTCTCTCTCCCTGCGCAACCGTCATCGTTCTCCATCCCTGTGCTACCGTTGGTGGCTTTCTCCATCATTGCGCAATAGCTGAGCGTGTTTCAGTGGGCGCGTTCTTCTCCTTTACCATTTTCTTCTTTTTTCCCTTCTCTCTCTCTCTCTCTCTCTCCCTCCCTCTCCCTCTCATCGAGGATGGATTTCAGGCCTGTTTTAAATAGTTTCCAACTTCTATAACAGAAACTTGGAGATTGGAAGAGAAGTGGATACAGAAATAGAACCCCCCAAATTCCCAAGCCAATTGAGATGAGGATCACACAACACACTGGAACAAGTTTCTGAAAGCTGCTAATCTAGACCAGAACCTGAAGTGAATTCTCCCACAGCACAAGTTCTTTCCGTTAAGTTCAGCCATTCCAATCATTCAATAACCTACCATGGGATGCAATGAATTCTAGATTAGGATTGCCTCTATGGTCTCTCCATCAGGCAATGGCTCCTCACTAGTCCTAAATCACAGACCAGTGGGCACCAATTGGCAGCGAAACCAGTTGCAGTAGGAGTTCAGATTCAACGTGGGGATGAAGGAGTTCAGATTCGATTTGGGGTTAGGGGGTGATATGCACAAATTAGTCGCCTTACGGGACTCGGACACGTGGCAGCTAACCACAACTTAAGCACTTAGATCACGGCCAGCATAACAACGAGGACCCCTCTTCAGTAGTAGAGTCATAAGAGGACTCGCCCACCTAAGAAGGGATGATTCCTAAAAAAGGGATATTCCCAGTAGAGGGAAAGGGACGTGAAGGATGGAGTCCTCCAAAATAGCTCCAGGCCCCATCATAAGCGAGGACATCTCCTAGTAGGACTCTACAAAGTATGGCCCCATAAAAGGGACTGAGGAAAAAGCACAAGGTAAGCTCATTGACTCAGCATTAATCTCTGAATATTGTTGCACGGGTCTCTAACTTGAGCATCGGAGGACTAATCCTGGAGCCACCTTTGGGCCTCTGCTTTTTGTGGCCTTGCAAGTCTGACGCATCGCCTCCTACGAGGATCCGATGGCAACAGATTGGCGCCGTCTGTGGGAACGATAAGAGTAATAGTGTGGAAAACCTACAATCGTAAGAAAATGAAAGCAGCGCTGAATAGAAATATGAACGTTGGGGAGCCTTCAGAACTTCTGCCACCCTCGGCGGACACAGGCGAAGAACGAGGGAATAGTCAAGAAGGTCCTGCAAGGGATCAGCGTTCGGCCGAAAATTCAATGCGTAGGGACAGCAATCCCTCGTCTCCTCCTGTGATGCAAGAATATGTGACCAAGGAGTAGTTCGATGCTCTCCAAGAGAAGTACGACCAAATGGCTGAAACGATGAAAGAAGTCTCTAAGGTTGTCACACAAAGGACTAATGGAACAGCAAAGGATTCCAACGTTTAGAAGGAACAAGTTCGAGACGAAGACTGCAACAGTTTGGGGTCAGTAAGATCTGGCCGAAATCCTCGAAATCATGCGGCAAGGGAAAGCCCCGCACCCAGAGAGAGGGCACGACGCACCGCAGGGGCAAGGCATGAAGAACCACGTCAAGGAGACGGTCAGAGATCCAAAGACCAAGGGTTGAAACAGATGATTCTCGACTTGAAGGACGAAATCCAAAAAGTAGCAGACAACCAGATAGGCACGCGTGAGCCGGACCTCACTAATGACACGGCTTTAGCTAATGAAGTCATGAGGGATCCGCTCCCCACTGGACTTCGCTTGCCTAAGTACGACACTTACGATGGGACGGGAGATCCAGTTGACCACCTAGAGCGGTTTAAGGTTGCAACGCAGTTCCATCGGGTGTCAGAAAGCATTGTGTCGGGCACTCCCCTTAACCTTCAGAGTTGCTGCGAGATTGTGGTACAATCGCTTGCTGCCGAAGTCAATCCACAGCTTCAATGAACTGAACCACATCTTCGTAAAAGGATTCTCTAGTAGCCAACCCCTTCAAAAGACCACATAAAACTTGAGCAACGTCAAGCAGTATGAGGGAGAATCACTACAAGATTACATGAAACACATCCATCATGGAGAAGCTTGCGATCAGAGGCTTAGACCAGAAGGAAGAATTCACGGCCCTTTTAGGAGGTGTCAAAGACAGAACTATAAAGATCTTTGGCAAAGTGTGCACCAAGAAATTTGGTTGAGCTGAAAGCCCAGTGTGATAAATACATTCAGATGGAAGAAACCCTGGAGGCCGACGAAGAAGCTGAAGGGAAGGCAAGAAAAAAAAGGACCTCAAGAGAGGAGAATAAGCCTTCCGAGGGAAAGAGACGAAGGTTGGAACGTGATCGGGCACCCAGCCCTCCAAGAAAGTTTGAAAGGTACGCACCCCTCAACCGAAGGAGAACTGATGTAATGATGCGGATAAAAAACTCCTCGGATGCCAAAGCCCTAAAGTGGCCAGGAAAGATGGGGGCGACACCCCAAAAGGTGCAACATGGACAAATATTGCCATTTCCACAGGGTTCATGGCCACGACACCGAAAAGTGCTGACACTTGAAGGGAGAGATAAAAAGTATGATCCGAAGAAAATACCTGGGCCGATTTGTGGACCGCGAAAAGGAAGACGCCCAAAACAGCAATCATCAGTGGGACAACCACCAGAGAGATGGAAGAGGTCGTTGGGAAAGAAGGGGACCAGCCAGTAGAGACAATCGGGAGTGGCGAAGGGATCGAACACCCAAAGAGACCAACCCTCACCCCCAAGACGACCAGAAATGCCCAACTAGGGTCATAAACACAATCACAGGAGGATTGGTTGCGGGAGAAAGCTCCGTTTCGGCCATAAAGGCCAAAGCCTATGCAAGAAGCGTACATGTAACCGAATGGTCAAATAAGAAGGTGAAGACGGCAACAGTGATCTCCTTTTCGGACGATGATCTAGAAAGAGTGCAGACGCCTCATGACGCCGCCCTGGTAATCACCATGACCCTAGCCGATTGCAGGGTAAAGAGGATCTTAGTGGATAACGGCAGCTCAGCTGATATCCTATTCCTTGAAGTCTTCCAAAAGATGGGCCTGAACAAAGAAAAGCTAAAGAGGGTTGAACACCCATTACAGGGGTTCTCAGGAGCCTCGGTAAAAGTTGAAGGTTCAATTGAATTACCAGTGAGAGCTGGCACTGGAGATTGCTAAGTCATGGTTATGATAAATTTTCTCGTGGTCGACGTCACTTTTGCGTACAATACCGTATTGGGAAGAGTTAGCTTGAACCTGCTAAAAGCCGTCTCCACACCACATCTTAAGATGAAGTTCCCTATGAAGAATGGGGTCGGGGAATGCCGAGGTGACCAAGAAACGTCCCGAAGATGCTACGCCACTACCCTGTGGGGGAAAGAAAAGGCAGGTGAAACACTTCTAATAGAAGACTTGCGCGATGACACCAGTCATCAGAGAGGAGAATCGGCTAAGGACCTAATCCAAGTTAACGTCGAGGAAGGAGACAACACTCGTCAGTTCCCGGTTGGAGCATTAATGCCAAAGCAACAATGGGAAAAGATCATCTTGTTCCTTCGGGATAATTCTGACGTCTTTTCCTGGTCAACCTCAGACATGCCCAGAATAGCTCGAGAAGTGATTGAGCATCAACAGAGTGTTGATCCGACTAAAAAGCCAGTGCAGCAGAAGAAGAGAACCTTTGCCCCCAAGAGACAGCAAAAGATAGAAGTAGAGAAATTGCTGAAGGCCAAGTTCATCCGGGAGATCCGATATCCAGAATGGATATCTAATGTGGTGATGATCCCAAAGGCAAACAGGAAATGAAGAATATGCATAGACTTCACAGACCTGAACAAAGCCTGCCCGAAGGATAGCTACCCCCTGCCGAAAATAGACCTTCTTATAGATGCCACTTCAGGGCATGAGGCATTAAGCTTCATGGATGCATACTCAAGGTACAATCAGATCAAGAGGTGTGAGGCTAATGTCCCAAAGACATCATTCATAACCGAAGGAGGATTGTACTTCTATGAAGTAATGCCCTTCGGGCTAAAAAACGCAGGAGCTACTTACCAAAGGTTAAGTGAATAAAATTTTTAAGGAGATGATCGGCAAGACTATGGAAGTGTACGTGGACGAGATGCTCGTGAAAAGCTTGAAGGTAGAACATCATATCCGAGACTTAGAGCGAGCATTCCAAGTACTGAGAGAATACGGCATGAAGCTGAACCCAACAAAGTGCGCATTCAGAGTAACGTCAGGAAAGTTTCTTGGCCTCATTGTCTCTGAAAGGGAAATTGAAGCCAACCTGACGAAAATACAGGCCATCCGAGAGAGGACGTCCCCACAGAACGTGAAACAAGTCCAGGAGCTGACGGGAAGAATTGCCACCTGGGGTCGATTTGTCTCGTTCGGCTGACAAGTTTCTCCCTTTTTTCAAAGCCTTGAAAGGATCTAAAAAGTTTGAGTGGACCGAGGAGTGTGAAAAGTCCTTCGAGTAGCTGAAGGAATATCTAGCGACACCCCCATTGTTGACGAAGCCAAGTACAGGAGATGTTTTGCAACTATATCTAGTATCAGCCACAGCAATAAGTACGGTGTTCATAAAAGAATAAAGATAGCAGTGATCGATATACAATGTCAATCGAACCTTATTGGATGCTGAAACAAGATACAGAAGGATGAAGAAAGTGACGTACACACTTGTCACAGCAGCGAGGAATCTAAGACCCAATTTCCTGTCGCACACAATATGTGTACTCACAGATCAGCCCCTGAATAAAATACTGCAGAAGCCGGATATGTCTAGCAGACTGTTAAATTGGGCCATAGAATTGGGGGAGTTCGACATCCAATACAAGCCAAGAACCGCTATAAAGGCCCAGGCCCAGGCCCAGGCCCTGGCTGATTTAATAGCTGAAACCACATTCCTGGATGACACACAAGAACCAACCGAGGACGAAGAGGACAGGGCATGGATACTGTACGTCGATGGCGCTTCTAATAGCTCAGGAAGTGGGGCAGGGATCATACTCATTAGTCCCGAAGGATTCAAAGTCGAGTATGCCTTAAGGTTCGACTTCAATGCATCCAATAATGAGGCCGAATACGAAGCACTGATAGCCGGAATAAATCTAACATGAAGCCTGATGGTACAGAGGCTACTAGTGCACAGTGACTCGCAGCTTATAGTGCGACAAGTGAGTGGCGATTATGAGGCAAAATAGCCAAGGATGTCAAAATATTTAAAGGTGTGAGAAAAAGTGCCTGCCTTTAAAGAATTCGAGGTGAAGCAAATACCACGAGCAGAGAACACTAATGCAGATGCACTGTCGCAACTAGCAACTTGGGACTTCATAGAATTGGGACACTCAGTGTACTTCGAGGTGCTACCTCAGCGGAGCACCAAAGATTGCCAAGAGATGCTACCAATAGAAGGAAACCCATGCTGGATGGACCCCATAGCAAGATATCTGAGAGAAGGATCACTTCCTGAAGACAGAGATGAGGCAAGAAAAGTACGGATCAGATTGGCACACTTCTTGCTAAATGGCGAAACACTATATAAGATAGGGTTCATGATGCCCTACCTCAAGTGCCTAAACCCGATCGATGCCGAATATGCTCTCAGACAGGTACATGAAGGGATATGTGGTCAGCACCTAGGTGCAAGAGCCTTAGCCCATAAAATGCTTGGTAAGGGCTCTTCTAGCCAACAATGAAGAAAGATGCAGAAGAATTCGTCAGGAAGTGCCTGAAGTGCCAAATGTTTGCACCAATTCCCCGACAACATGCCACAGAGTTGTCGTCCCTATCGAGCGCAGTACCCTTCGCTATGTGAGGAATTGACATCTTCGGACCATTCCCACTGGCAACACAGCAGAGGAAGTTCGTGGTAATAACAGTTGACTACTTTATGAAATGGGTAGAGGCCGAAGCACTAACAACCATAACGGAGAGGAACATTCGAGACTTTCCAAAAGGCAGTGGTCTATCGGTTCGGAATACCCAGAGTGGTATTAACTGACAACGGAACTCAATTCGCGAACCCAACCTTCGGATCGTTTTGCAAAGCCCTCAATATTGAGCACAGAAAGACTTCAGTCGGATACCTCCCGACCAATGGGTTAACAGAGGTAACAAATCATACACTGCTACAAGGAATAAAGCGGCAGGATGATGCCAAAGGGCTATGGGCAGATGAATTGCATAGCATTCTTTGGGCTTACCGAACAACAGAAAGGTCAGCAACAGGAGAAACCCCCTTCGCCTTAACCTACGGCACAGAAGTTGTACTACTAGTCGAGATTAGAGCCATAACCCACAGGGTCCAATACTATGAAGAAGGCAAAAATAACGAGGGCCTCCGGGCTAACTTGGAACTCCTATATGAAGCACGGGAAAACTCGCATGAAAAAATTGCAGCTTACCAGCAAAAGGTAGCAAGGCACTACAATTCTAAGGTCCGAAGAAACGAGTTCAGAGTTGGAGACCTCGTACTAAAAAGAACAAAAGTATCGGATCCAAGGCATCAGGGAAAATTGGCACCCAATCGGGAAGGACCCTACAGTGTCACCAGGGTAATACGACCAGGCTCCTATCACCTGGAGACTACGGGAGGAGAAAGGGTACCCCGATCATGGAACTCGAAGAATCTAAGGAAATTCTATCAATAGTAGTAATAGCATGCAAGCTTAGTTTCAATTTTCAACCATTCCTTGATTTCTTTTCAGCACTTGTCAATCTCCCTTTGTAGTTCGGATTTTTATAAAAAGCTGGTTCACAACAGATTGGTTAGTCTCAAATAGTTACATTAAAAAATAAAAAAAATAAATAAATAATATAAAATCACCTACCTCGGTTGGGAACTCAGGCCAAAGCCGAGCAGACCTAACCGAAGGGTCCTCCCTCAGTTAGGGGCTTAGGCCAAGGCCGAGCAGACTTGACCGAAGGATTCTCCCTCGGTTGGGGGCTCAAGCCAAGGCTAAGCAGACCTAACTGAAGGGCCCTCCTTCGGTTGGGAGCTAAGGCCGAGCAGATCCAAAGACAACTGAAGGGGGTGAAGCCATGGACAAAAAAGGCTGCCAGCAATCTTAGGCATTATTCTTCAGCTTTCGGTCAGGTAGGAAGTTCTTGTTGTTGGGGCCGAGACACACTAGGAAAATACAAGTATTACACAAGTGTTGAACTTCGGACAAACATTGGCCTTCGGATCTCGGTCAGGTGGTATACTTCGATCGTCGGGTCATGACGTACATCACACTTGTGAAAAACACAAGTAGTCCTAGCCTTCAAGCTCCAACCATCGGGCCAAGAGAATACCTGCCATCCTTCGGACTCAAAATCAGAAATTGGGTTTGGAAAAAAAAAGAAAGAGAAGAGAACACAGCAAGAAACATAAGAAGCTAAAGAGTTCATTCATTAGAAAGGCCCGAAGGCCAAAAGTTACATTAAAAGGGCCCAAAGGCCAAAGTTATACTAAAAGGGCCCGAAGGCCAAAGTTACATCAAAAGGGGCCCGAAGGCCAAAGATACATCAAATAGGCCTAAAGGCCAAAAGAAAATCTTCATTAGGAATCTGTCAACGGAAGGACCTCATCATCTGTGCGAAGAGGGACATCTCGATCGGAACCATCGTGGTGGGGAGTAAGAGGAATCTCACAGGTTTGCTAAACGCCGTAGTCCTTACTACCTTCTCTGGTCTCGGCCACCTCGGTGTCGACAGGAGCTGCCTCGCCTTCCTCATCCTCAAAGATGAGGCCGCTCCCCTCGAAGCAAAACCTAGGTTGGTGTTCAAGGATCCAGTCTCGGACCTCGATAGCACCCATGGTGTATCCCGGGGCCACTGCGTGAGTCACTGTCCTCCTAAAGGCATCCGAGGCCTTGTACTTCCTGACCCCCATCTTCTCAGCCTCTCGAAGCCTCTTGGATAATTGCTCCTTCAACTCCGAGAGTTGGCGTTCGTACTCTTGGCAGGCTTGGTCGCACTCGACCACTAGATGCTCCACCCTCTCGAGCAGAACGGTTCGCTCTTTGTCGAGGGCGGATCGTCCGTGTTCGGATTTCTCGAGGCTTCGGGCCAAAGCCTCAGCCCTTATGGTGAGCTAGGCGCTTGGTTGTTAGTCTGCGAGACGAACCAACACTTAGCTATTTTTGAAAAATACGTAATAAAGAAGGAACAAAAGCTAAGGACGATGGCTTAACCCCACCAAGAAGATGCAAGTGTCGGTGATCATTGCCAAAGTACTCTGCTCCTGAGCCTCGGCGATATCCCTCGGAAGCCTGCCCTTCTGCACGAGCTCTCGGGAGACATGCCTGATGGTAAAGGTGTCATCCTCCTTGACAGACCACCCCGGGATGAAGCAAGCTTGGGTTTGGCTCTGAGGAACACCTGGGCTTTAGAAGTCATCTTCGGCTGGGACCTCAGACGGGATAGGCACTCGCCTAGGAGCAACAAGCGCCTGAATAGCCTCCAAGGTCAGGTCCTCCACCCTAGCCCTCTTCTTGCTGGCATAGGGTTCAGAGGCCGAAGCCTTCCCCTTCTCCTTCTCCTTCTCCTTCTCCCTCTCCTCCTACTGCCTCTGAAGCCGATCCTGCTTGGCCTTCGCCGGCCTTTCGACAGCAACAACCCATACCTTAGCCCTTGAAAGTTGTACTGCATCAAGGAAAAATACATATAATTAGTACGAAGGCCGAAGGCCTAATTCAAAGCAAACTTGGGCAGACCTGGGACTCACCCGGGCTAAGCCCGAATCTGAACACGACGTCCAATTTGAGACTATCGGACTTAACCGAAGGACACGTATCTTTGTGCTTCTCAATCGCCATTGCAATCGCCATCGCCATCGACTCTGCGTCTGTCCTAAAGAGGGCAGGTGCAGAGTTCACTGTCCTTAGGTCGGGGATATCCTAGATGGTACCGAAGGGCACCCCCTCCAACGATCTCACGAAGAAAAACTTTTCCTTCCAACTATGGATCATCGAAGGGTAACCGTTCAGTAGTCGGAGATCCTTCCGAGGGCTGAAATAGTACCAGCCCGAAACCCCTTTGCTGGCGTGAAGGAGGAAGCATTTGATGAAAAGGGGAAGGGAGAGTGGCCTTTGGCGCCGAGAGATGATGAAATTTAGTATCCGCCGCCACCCATTCGGACTTAACTGGGTTGGACAGATCCCGTAGTGCCGAAACACTTGGGCAAAAAAAGGGTGGAAGGGGAGTTGAAGGCCAGCTTTGAAAGCTTCCTTGTACAGGCACAGCTCCCCAGGGTTCCTATAACTGGCCCTATCTATCGGCTTCAGGGCTCGGAGCACAAACGCATTCGGAATACTACAAGAAGCCTTGAGCTCCTCGACCTCGGGCTTGTCCATGGTGGACACAATCTTCCGAGCCTCTACCTCTAAGGCATCCTGGGTCTTGG
The DNA here is from genome assembly GCF_013358625.1 of Macadamia integrifolia. Classification (NCBI taxonomy): domain Eukaryota; kingdom Viridiplantae; phylum Streptophyta; class Magnoliopsida; order Proteales; family Proteaceae; genus Macadamia; species Macadamia integrifolia. Next base: position 25,538,436 of record NC_056569.1, on the reverse strand, counting down.
CTCAAGACTTAAACACCCTCTCCCTAAACTCCTCACCGTTCGATCCACCCACGGACCCCCGAGGTGTGGCTACAAACAAGGAATCGCGGGAAGAGGGGGAATCCAGGGAAGAGTCTGAAGACATTCCCCGGATGCCCCCTGGAACCACGGCCCCTTCAGTTTGACACCGTCCCCTCTGAGGACGAACGACTGTACCCGAAAGAACTAGACATCGTATACTTATGAAAATATCGAAGAAACCGAACGACGAGAGAAAGGGAGACTGAAAGACCGAAGGTAAGCTCTGCGAAGGAGAAAAAAGAAGTGACCAACAAACAAATGGGGACCACCCCTTATAAAGTGAAGAAACACGGTTCGACTATCCGAGCATTAATGACTATGCCATGTCATCAGGGGTGATTGCCGAGGCTCGCTCGAGTTTGGTGCACGGGCAACAAGCTGACAGAAGGATGCACCCTTGGTTGGGGCTCAGGCCAAGGCCGAGGGGACCTGACCGAAGGGTCCCCCCTTGGTTGGGAGCTCAGGCCAAGGCCCAACGGACTTGACCGAAGGGTCCTCCCTCGGTTGGGAGCTCAAGCCAAGGCCGAGCAGACCTAACTGAAGGGTCCTCCCACGTTTGGGAGCTCAGGCCAAGGCCGAGCAGACCTAACCGAAGGGTCCTTCCTTGATTGGGAGCTCAAACCAAGGCCGAGGGAAGAAGCCGAATAAAAAGGGCCGAAGGTAAAAAAAAAAAAAAAAGGGGGTGGGGGAGAAAATAGAGAGAAGTGTTACTTCCCCTAAAGTCCTTCAGAGGAAGGGGGCTTCTGATACACACAAATTAGTCGCCTTACGTGACTCGGACATGTGGCAACTTACCACAACTTAAGCACTTAGATCATGGCCAGCATAAATACAATGATCCCCTCTTTAGTAGTAGAGTCATAAGAGGACCCTCCCACCTAAGGGATAATTCCTAAAACAAGGATATTCCCCATAGAGGGAAACGGACGTGAAGGATGGAGTCCTCCAAAATAGCTCCAAGCCTGTCAGAAGCGAGGGACATCTCTTGGTAGGACTCTACGATTGATTATAAGAATGAAAATCATACATGAAATCAGGATTATTCATAAACAATTGTAGGAATCTACTAGAATCTAGATCAAATTGCACAACTGAGTTTTGGCCTGGCAGTTTGCAGTGCTAAGTGGAGTTACTACCTGAGGGTTGGTCACTTGATCAACTCCTCTTAAGTGCATCGGTATTTGATTTACACTAATTTTCTTACTTTTCAAGATGTGTGGCCATGGGGCCTATTGGCTCTATGAAGGAAAAAAGCACAAGGGAAGCTCATTGACTCACCATTACTCTCTGAATACTGTTGCACGAGTCTCTAACTTGAGCATCAGAAGACTAATCCTGGAGCTAACTCCGTGCCTCTACTTTTTGTGGCCTTGCAGGTCTGACGCATAGCCTCCTACGAGGATCCGGCAGCAACAGGGGGTTAAGAGAGGGTATACTAAGTACTTCACTTTTTAGAAGAGTATTTTAGTATTTAGAAAAAAACCATTCCAGCTGATGTTAGCATTTAAGGTATATTCCGTAATAGAGGCAACAATAAGGGTGTGAGCGTAATTGGAATTATGCAGGGGGTGTCTCCCTAATAGTGGCATTCTCTAGGGGGTGGCGCTGTAAATTTCCCTAATATATATTAGATAATATACTCTTAGGACTAGAATGTAAGAACTATCTAGCAGGCACAAGTCACTGCTTAAATTTGATGAAAATGGACCAGCAAACATCAGATTGCCCCAAGACAAGGATGCATCACACTAGAGAACAGTGCTAGCAAGGAAACCATTAAGCTGAGTTCTAGACTCTAGCTTGTCAAATTTGGAAAGCATGATACATAGAGTGGTCTTTTTTTCCCCCATTTCATTTTTAAGTTGCAACTTTAAGTTACGGATTTCTTTGGTTATGTCATTATGCGGATTAAGGATTAACATTGTCACATGGTTATACCCAAGGTTCAAAACTCATTTCCTTACGCCATCTTGGTAATCCAAAAACTAACAAAATTTCGCCAAAACAGTGTATTTTTTCATGTTTTTTGGTTGGCCATTTTGGGGGGCTAATAGCTGAAATGACTAAAATTAGCAAAATGACTGAAATTTCGACGAAATAGTGCATTTTTGGACCGAAATTGTGTTTGTTTCGTGTTATGCCTATAATTTGTTTTCAGTGAAAAAGAAGAAGCTATATATCCAAAATTTCAGTGAGTTTTGAACCATGGTACACTTGTACCCCTATGCTATTTGCAGAGGCTGTCACGGTCATCGAGGAACCTGGACACTTTTACCAAGGCAAACACTACATGTGAATGCAATAGAAAGACATCAAGAATCTACAAATTATACATGAACAAATGAAATGGCTCCTAACGGATACTTTTACATTTAAGTAAATAACCTCTATTCTTCAGGCACTCATAGGTAACAAAGTTCAGAGTGATTAAGAAAGAATATTTGAAAATGTGAGATAACCACTAAGCAAATGAATGTTTTCTTTTTCCCCCTGCAAAGGACCAGTAACATCCATATTCAACTTCACCATTCAAAATTTCCAAGTCTAACCTGTCAGGTCGTGAGTCCACATCTACGCAATGGTTTCAATTGATTGTCTTGTTGATGCCACAGGTTAACATAAATCATACAATGTTTATGATTGGTAACTTTACATATTTCTTATTCCAAAATTTTAAACTTTAAACATAAGAAATATTATTCATCACAATTGACAGAGACAATCCATGAATCCATTAACAAACAGTAGCTACTGTTCCTTAGCCTCCTCTACTCTGTAAAGGTAGGGCCTTGAATGTCATTTGCTTCTCCCCCTCCTTTTGGGGGCCCCTATCTTCTCTTCTTTCATAATGCTATCTTTATTCACCAAAAAAAAAAAAAATCAATGCAGGTATATGGATATTGACTCAGTATTATTTAAGAAACCATATCGTGGATTTTCTGAAGAGTAAGCATTTACATTTTAACTAAACACAACATATAGAAATGACTGCATACACACAGCAACTGCAGCAAGGGGGAAGAGGAAGCTGCCAGAGTTCAACAAAAGGCCTTACATATTGACTACTTGAAAGTGTGACTAAATTTTTTGTAATTAACAGTATGACTTGTGCTACAATAACTTGGAAAAATCGAAGTTCACCTTCCATAGTTCCAGTATCAATAAAAAAAATATTAACTTCATAGTTCTAGTTTGCACACCTATTAATATATATATATATATATATATCCTGATTCATAACGAAATCATGGGGCAATTTTGTTTCGTGTATATGAACAAACCAATTATATGCAACAAAGAAGCTCACTTGTAATCTGATAAACATCCAATTGGAAACACATAGTGATTGCAAGCAATCCAATAACAGTTAACAGTTGCTAATAGATGATAAAAAGATATTAGGAGAGAGAAGAAATACCAGAGTTTGCGGAGACTGGGTAAACTTCTCGTAGTCAAAATCATGAAATAGCTGCTGTGTGAATACCGCATTATCTCCACAAGCTTCACATTCCAAACATCTTCCTCTTATTTTCACCTAAAAAATAAATAAAAATAAAAATGTCAGGTATCAAAATTTGTAGGGCTTTACAATTAAATTATAATGAAGAGCGGACAATATATAGCAATGTGAGACGATCTTTAATCCACCCTCACCCCCTTTTTCTTGGGAGAGGGTAGAGGAGATAAGTTAACATCCAATGTTGGTGTTAATAAATTGGATCCAGGGTTTAAAAAAATGGATTGGTCCGGCAGATTTGGCTCAGGCCAATTTTGTACAGAAACGAGGGTTAGGGTGTTTTCAAGCTGCTTCCTACCAATTCTGTCCGATTCCGATCTGCATCCTGATCCCAGGTTTTTATACACTGATTAGATCACAGAATCCTTTTATTTATACATCAAATTTTTATTTCCAAGGAGGTTAATGATTGCCAGAGCAAGGCCCTTGCATAAGTCCTAAAGATGATAATAAAAAAACATGACCAACCCCAGCAATGCAAAAGAGTATCCTAGTTTATTATATTCTACTTAGTAGTAAAAGGTTGATGTTTACTGCTTAGAGCAGCGGCCTGTTTGGCAAGGCCCATTAACAGGTTTAAGGGTTCGAGCGTACGGGACAGAACCTTCATGAATATGATGGTGACTTTATCAAGTATGGGCCCACCAACCCTATTAGTGCTGGCCAAGCCACATTGTAAGCTTAACCAAAGGCAACTAAGGCTATATTGTCACGGGGTCTTGCTCCCATGAAATCTGAAGACAGATGTAGTTGTTACTTGTTATGCATTGTCTTTACATAAGATTGCCCACTCTACAGGCAAAGAATTTCGACACATATTAACAATTTCATCATGCATGAAGTAGAAACTTCCTGCAACAAAAACTTTATCTGTTTAAAACAAAAATATGTCATAAAATGTTGAGAATGATTGACATACATAAGTGAATTATCTGCAGTAAGCAAGAATTTAAATATCAGGGGAAAATGACAGGAAGAGTAAGGAAAACATACAATACGAATCCGTGCTGATAAGGCATCAAAAAGAAGCATTCGTCCTGAGAGGGGTTCACCAATAGCTGTTGCAACCTTTATAGCTTCAAGGGCTTGGAGGCAACCAATAAAACCTGGGACTAGAAAAATGAAACAAATTTCTTAAAAGGCATAAAATACTAATATCAATATAATGCTTGGGTAAGCAGCCACTACTTGGCAAGCCAGTGAAGAGTGAAGACAGGACCCCATCCCAGACCTCTACAGCAATGCAAAGGGTACCAGCAAAGCTACCTTGTACTAAACAAAATCAAATTTGGAAGGATACCAAGAAGATATAATATCCAAAATTGATGAGCATGGTGTCATACTGGGTGCAAAACTGATTTAAAAGTTTATCATTGACAAGAGGCCTCTTATGGGAATTTTTTTTTTTTTTCGAGGATGATATAAGAAATTCATTTCTTTGTTTCAAGAAATGTAACTTCAACCATTTAACTATACCAGATCTACATAATTTGTTTTCAAGAATGGAACCCTAAAACCAGGAATGATGATCAATATGCCAAAGGAGCAAGTAGTTCTAGTCCAATCGGTTTGCCAGCTCAGACTGGAGACAAAAAATGACATAAGCTTTGCACTGTTGAAGTAGGTTATATCATCGTACACCACTGTCTCAAACCTAACACAAGAACTTAACATGGCAATTGTGGCATTTGGTGGTCAATAAGGGGCGAGGAGGACAACCTTATAATATTTCATTTTACAGAAATTTACAGCGCACCCTCCATCAATCTTTGTTAAGTGAGGTTTTGAAATGACAATTTTACCCTATTGAATAAAACATATAACCTCATCCTATTTTACACTGTTGCAATAATGGATTTTAGGGAAAGTGTCAGTTACCAAACGGACCCTAAGGGGTTTAATGGTCTTTGTAATTCTCTAGAACCTTCTCTCCATTGTTATAAATAAAAAAGGCTAGCGTCATATTGGCGATCGATACCGATACTTTAATCCTTGTATCAGAGCCATAGGATTCAAAACCATAAGGGCTCTCCCTCTTCTCCCTCCATCTCTCTTTCTCATTTCTCTCTCTCTCTCCCAATGCCTCCTTCATCTGCGCCTCCCTCCATCTCTCTTCATCTGCTTTTCTCCCATGATGGGAGCTTCTTAAACCACCAAGAGGGTTTCTAGCCTCCATCCATCCTTCCCCTGGACTCTCAGACTTACAATGATCTGAGAGACCCAGAAACTTTTTTTATCACTTTTTCAGGGTTTTCTCCCTGAGAACGTTTTTTCATTGTCGGGATGCTTTTCCACGCTCAATGCTCCGATCGTCTTGATGTTTGTTGCGATTGGTGCCTCTTATCCTTGTAGTGGTATATACCAACCACTTTTTCGATTAAGGTCTCTATCTCCGGCTAGTCTCTTCTATTTGCACAGCCCCTTTAGTAGCAACCATTTGTACCAGCTCATCTGCTTCTACTAGCGGAGACACCACAGCTCTTCCTACCTTTCTTCCTTGTGCTATCAAGCTTGATGGCACAAGCTACCTTATGTGGTCACGCTCGGTCTGCATCTCCATCAAATCCCGTGGCTATTACGGGTTACCTCACTGGAACCACGAAGCGTCCGACCACCGGTACTGAGATTGACAAGTGGGAGTGTGCCAACTCTCTGGTTATGGCCTTCCTTGTCAACTCCATGTTACCACAGCTTTCACGTAGCTATCTCCTCCTTGACTCCGCTGTGAAGATCTGGAATCCATGCATGGAATAATGCATAGGTCTTTGAGCTTTTCCAGAAGGTTCGTGATCTGAGGCAGAGAGGGCTCACTCTGTCACAGTACTATTATGAGTTGCGGACACTATGGACCGAGTTGGATTTCTATGAGGAGTATACTCCTTCCACCCCTGAAGATGTCACCAAGTTTCATAAGCTAGAGGACAAGATCAAGGTCTACGACTTTCTGACAGGTATGAATGTGGAATTTGACCAGCTACGGTCCCAGGTTTTGAGTCGTGACACCTTTCCTACTTTGGATCAAGCCTATGCCATGATCCAACTTAAGGACAGCTGATGTAACACTATGCTTCCACAGCAAGCCACCACTCCTACTGAGAGATCTGCACTTGTTTCGAGCACTCAGTCCCTTAGTGCAACCCCACAGTCTGGTGGCTCCTCTACTCCTTTACCAAGACTTCAGTGAAGTGTGATTATTGTGGGAAGGAGCATCACACCAAGGAGCACTGCTGGAAGCTTCATGGCCGTCCTGTTGATACATCTGGAAAAGGGCGAGAAGGGTCATGCCGGTACTTCTAGGCAGGCCAACCATACTGAGAGCCCTAACTCTGACTCTGCTCTTAGCTCCTCAGTAGCCTCGCTATCATCTGACGAGCTTACTGCCCTCCGACTCCTATTGACACGTCCAGACTCTCCTGCACCTACCACTACGAGCTCCGCTCATTCCACCCCTTCTGGGTCAGGTATCTCTTTTTGTGGCCATACTATGTCTGTCCCTTCTACCCCTTGGATTAAAGACTCTAGGGATTCTGATCATATGACAGGCCGCTTGCCTCTTTTCTCACAGTACACTACCTGCCCTGGTAATGGTAAAGTCAAGTTGGCTAATGGGACTTATTCCACTATTATGGGAAAGGACTATGTTAGTTGTACTCCTTCTTTATCCCTTTCTACTGTATTGCATGTTCCTTCTTTTGCTACTAACCTTTTGTCCATTAGTAGTCTTACTTCCAGTCTTAATTGCAATGTCACATTTTTCCCATCTCATTGTGTTTTTCAGGATCTGGTGACAGGGGCAACGATTAGCTCTGGTAGGGTACGTGGTGGTCTGTGTCTACTTGATGAAAACTCAACATTGGTCTCTGGTCAAGCTCTTCAAATATCTTCTGCGTCACCTCCCATCTCTGAGTTACTGCAGTCACATCGTCGGTTGGGACATCCCCCTTTGGGGAACTTTAGCTAGAGTTTTTCCTTTAAAAATTGTAATTCGAGTCAATTTTTTTTGTGAGGCATGTGTTTTGGCCAAACAAACTCGAATCACTTAATTATATTTCTGAAAATAAAAGTTCCACCCCTTTTACATTGATACATTCTGATATTTGGGGTCCATCCCGCTATATCTGTCAATGGTTATCGGTGGTTTGTCTCTTTTATTGATTGTCATTCTTAGACGACTTGGGTTTATATGATGCAAACCAAGGACGAGACCTTTTGTTGCTTTCAGCAGTTTTACCGCATGGTTCAGACTCAGTTCGGTGCTACCGCTATGATCCTTCGAAGCAACAATGGCCGTGAATACTTTGAAGGGTCCTTTCAAGTTTACCTTTCCGATCATGGGACGATCCATTAGACTAGTTGTGTGGATACTCCGGCTCAAAATGGGGTTGCTAAGCGGAAGAATCGCCACCTTTATGAAGTAGCATACTCTCTTATGTTTGAGATGCATGTTCCTCCCCAGTATTGGAGTGAGGCAATTGTCACTGCTGCATTTCAGCTTAGGGCGTTATAGGGTGGGTCGCCTAGAAGCATAGTTGTCATGGCGTCGCCAAGGCGGCGATTTGGCATCCTGACTGAAAATGAAGTTAATGGCAGTGCTACGATTTACGTGACTCACAAATGGCGGTCGCCATTGGCTGATAGGCGTCGCTATGGCACCGCCATGAACACCAGGTATGCCTGATTCACTAGGCGGTCGATTTTTTGTAAAATGCAGGGTGATTTTGATAGGGCTATGTTGATTTTGATGATTTGATGTTGCTTAATTTTGGTTTTATATGTTATAGGGTATATATTGTAGGCTTGTAGCATGCTAAATAACTTTAGAAAATAGGGGAAATAAAAAAATAGCATAGTAAATAACTTTAGAAAATAGGGTAAATAAAAAATGACATATGGGCGATTTGCCCGCCATGGCAACGCCATAACGGGCGATTCATCGCCAAATCGATTAGCCAACCCTCCACCACCTTGGATCGATTTGACGCCGTGACAACTATGCTTAGAAGCAATAATCAAAGTCCTGGAGTGATGGGCTGAACAATGAAGAACTGATGGAGTTCGATGTAATACTAGTTGAACTAGAGTTACACCAAGACAGCCGAGAACATAGCAAAATAAGTAAGAAAGTAAGAAAGTAAAGAAAGTAAAGAGAAGAAGGAAGAAGCAGAGAAGGAGAGAGATCGCATAGAAGAAAAAGGGGAGGGAGGAGGATCACACAACATAGCCACACGGCTATCAAACCAAAATTTAATATTCAATTCATTCTCAAACTAATCCCAATCGTTGGGTAAAATCAAATTTATAAAGGTAATAACTCTAAATCTTAATCTCAATTGAAATTAAACCTTGACTCTAACTTAGGACTTGTAAGATTGAAATAAAATCTTAAATGGACTCTACCACTAATTAAGCTATTAAAACTAAAATTACAAAATTACAAAATAAACCCAAATAATAAAATAAACTAAAATATCCTACTGGTCCCCATCCGGATTCCCAAACGAGTTCACGTCAACTAATGGAAATGCTCCATTGCTCCTGCATTATTGTCCAATGTCAGCATATAATTGATGGATTAGTTTAAAGATTAGATTATGTTATTCTCCTCAGTCGGAAATCCCTACGACCTGGATGATCTACAGGATAACAGGACTCTGAAATCTCCAATTCTATTAGGACTTGGGGTGAATCAGTCTTATGGGACTTCTAGAACTATCAATCCACCCATGCAGCCGATTGCTTGTAGGTGGGATGTTTCCTGTGGTGTTGCTTCATGCTTCCCTTTATTTTCCTTTGCTTATTTTTCACTTTCTTTTTTTATTTTTTTATTTTACCCTCTCCTTTCCCCAAGAGTTCACATCGACGGGAAGGTTTGGCGCCTCGATGTTGCTCTTCGCCACCTAGTATGTTCGGATCCATGTACCCAACCCCATTTAGTTTGTCAAAGGCTAAGTTGTTGTTTGTTGCTGGGAATTCATTGCCCTACAATCCACAGTTTTTACACTAGTCACCACACCATTATACATATCTTTAACTATGTCCACATATTTAATCGAAACACTTTTATATTCTAATACTTGTCAAATTATCTCTCTAGGGACTTTATTATAAGCTTTTTCCAAGTCATCAAAGACCATATGGAGATCCTTCTTACATTCTCTAAGTCTTTTCATTAGTCCCCTAACAAAATAAATAGTTTTGTGGTTGATCTTCCAGGCATAAAAGAAAATTGGTTATTGAAATATTAGTTTCTTATCTCAGGTGGGTTTCAACTACTCTCCCATAATTTTGTAGTACGATTCATAAGTTTTATTTATATTTATTACAACTTTGAATATCACCATTAATTTTTATAACTCAGTACCACAATACTTCTCCTCCATTCATCGACAATGTCGGCTACATTTTCATATATGCCCAACCGAATTCTTGAAGCACCTAGATTGTTGTAAAGCAAGGAGAAAGGAATCCCAATAGGATTACTTTTCTACAAAATGGTTTCTAAAATAAATAGAAGACTGACCTTGAGAACATCTAGCAATTTCATACCTCGGTGATTAAGATGGTAATACAAAATTGAAGGCCCATAACACAACTAAATTGATACTTACCTACTCCTAAAACTCCATTGTCTGAACAACTTTGACATGCTGTTGTAGGTGGTGGTGTCGGAAATAGGCATCGATAGCATGGACCTCCATTGTGATTGTAAACAGTGAGCTGTAATACAAATTTCATACCAGCAATTATCCCCAAGGCTATATTGAAGATGTAAATAAAAATTTAACATCACATTATTCAATTTCAGATTCTCAACCATAGTTAACAAATTCGAGAATAGTTTGGCAAAATAATAAAGAGAATCTGAATTAATTTGCAAAATTCATAAAAAATATGAACCTTTGAGAGTCCGCATATAGTTCACAAATAAATCAGCCCAAAAACATAGGGCCCCTAAAATCCTGTCCTTGAGTACAATTCGTGAATAATTTGAGGATGGAATAATCCGGTTCAAAAAATTCAATAAATTTTTTAAAATGATTTTAAAAATTAAATTTTTTTGCAAACTTTTAATAAAATTTAAGAAATAGACTGATTTTTTTGTCCCAAACTTTCAAACAAAATGGTTTATTCCCAAATTAAACTGAATCCGATTTTTTCCATATCCACATTTGTTAACTATGTTCTCCACAAGATAAAAAATACTTACTATCGACCACATTCAGTAAAATATTCAACAGAAAGGAATCATAGTGGAAAGGACCTCCAAGGTGTCTAAAAAGGTTACTGATAATTTACCTGCCCTTCTAATCCCAGTGCAGCACCTGATACAAGAGGCTGCAAGAATAAAAAAAATAAAAAAAAAAACAGGTCAGATAATTACATTGAAATTTTGTGAACATAAGGTCCCTCTCAAACAGTGAGCAAGCCTGTGGTGCAACGGTTAAGTTGCACTGCTGCAACATGTTGGTCACAGGTTCAAAACTTGGAAACCCCTACGAAGCAGGGGTAAGCCTGCATACACTTGCCCTCCTCGAGCCTGCAATAGCAGGAGCCTAGTGCACTGGGTTTCTCCAAGGTCCCTCTCAAACATGGACGTAGTTCACGGTATCGTAACCAGTATCAGACGCCGGCAATACTGATACGTATCGGGCTGATACTGAATCAAAAAGCCATTTTTTTCACACAAAAAAATGGATGTTTGTACAATATCGGCCGATACCTAAAACCATGCTCTCAAATAAAGTCTGTTTAGAAAGAATTATAGAAAATTAGCAAAGGAGCAAGATGTCACACGAATCAAGTCTGGGAAGACCCTAAGTTTCAAACAATGTTAGTTTCAAAGTCTCTATATTAGTTATGAGCTGAACTAGGACATCTTAAGCACAATGATATACAAGATGCCAGCACTGTGCTGAACTACCTCACCTTTCCCAAAACTACACAGCAATCACTGATCATGTACCTGCTGGGGACATTGTCTGTGGCATCTATTACTATGTCGTATCTACAAAATGTTAGTAGTCATGGAAACAATAATATTTTAACAATAATAACAGATAAAAGAAAACAAACATGGAGAGCGATTGCCAGAGTTTAAATCGCATCCATATTTCTATACAAAGGATACTTGCTCACAATTTCCAAAGCATTAGATGTTCGCAAGGCTACTTTATGTTCCTCTATCTGAACAGTGGAATTTATCCTGAAATTATGAACCATATCAAAAGATCTGGGGAAGCAGGAGAAGAAAGGAGACAGAATAACAGATGGTGCACAAAAGATAATGCGTACGCGCGACAAGCAGCTGCTGCAGATTCAACTTTTGATTGACCAATAAATGCTTCAGTATGTATAATCTGAACCACAGAGATGGAAACCGGCAGATAAGATCTCAACATCACAACCATGAATGACAAAAGGTGTTATGCAACAAATTACGAATATTAGCTGGAACATGCCAATATAAAGATCTTGAATAATTATAAAGGAATATCAAAAATAAATGCCAGGTGCATATGTTAGACCAGGTGCAGCTATCTGTTTGAGTAGAACTTACATATTGTATCGAACGCCGTTCAAGTGAGTACGTATTCTATATGTGTGGCAGTTGTGTGACACCTTTTTTCAGTTTCATATCAACTGTGCATCATGTCATGTGAAATGCATTAGGTGCCATTTCATTGTATCTTATTGTATATATATTTATATACTTATATACCTATTTATATTTTTTAAATTGGTGTGTCAGGTATGCAGCTGGAATCTTTAATATATTCCACCAATCACCTTTTGCATGGATCCTATTGTTTTTTTATTACTTTTATTTCTTAGTATCATGCCCTATTGTCCTTTTGCTAGGGCATCCCCCATGATGCGGTGATAAGTAGGCAAAGCAATTGCAAGTGCAAGTAAAGAATCTAGTCCAACAACATAGGATTATATTAGCATCCTGGAACATTGGATCCTTAACGAGTAAGAGTATGGAGTTGATAGACGTTATGAGGAGAAGAACTAATATTGTATGTATTCAAGAGACTAGATGGGAGGGTAAAAAAACTGAGATATTGGATGACTTCAAACTTCAGTATTCGGAAGATCAAAGAAAGAAGTGGAATGGACATGGTAGTGGACAAAGATTTAAAAACTGATGTGGTGGATGTTAAAAGAATTGGAGATAAGATTATATCCATCAATCTTGTGTTGAAGAAAGAGGTTGCCAATAGAATTAGTTCTTATGCACCCCAAGTAGGACTCGATTAGTGTAAGGTTTTGTTTGAGGTGAAACGATTATCATAAGAGGTGACATGAATGGACATGTTGGGAGTTATCATATAGGCTATGAATGTGTGAATGGACGCTACAGAGTTGAGGAGAAGAATGAAGAGGGGACCTCAGTTTTAGACTTTGTGGTTGCTTTGATTTATCAATTGTGAATATTGTCTTCGAATAGAGAGAGGAGCATTTAGTTCCCACTCATCATACCAGCCAAATAGATTTCATCCTAACTAGAAGTGCCGGAAGATTGTCTGTAAGGACTATAAGGTTATACCTGAGGAGAGCCTAACCACCAAAGGTAGACTAGTGATTATGGATATATACGCAGAAACATACAATAGAGAAACCTATTTGCCCTAATGTAAGGTGATGGAGATTAAAAAGAGATTCCCTAGATAAATTTACTGATAAAGTGGTCAAACAAGGAAAGAGGAACTTTGAGAGACACCAATACGATGTGGCGCGAGATTACAACATGGATTAAGAAGGTTGCCAAGTAAGTTGCAGGGGAATCAAAGGGTATTTAATGCGGGGCCGCTGGGTCCCGAAGACCTAACTTGGATGGTTGTGGGCCCACTTAAGAACTTAAGCAACTCAAGTCTAAGATTAAGTGGCAAAACAGTAAATGGATTGATGTTTGCAATCGAGTGGCAGTCCAGTAACTAGATTGAAGTTCATAAGGGTGGAATAGCACTTTTGTAAATAACCAGAAATCCCTAATGTTTAAATGGGTCGGTTTAGAAGTGTGGGCACAAGTGGGAATTTGATTTCTTGTTCAAGGTCAAAATTGGAACTAAAGGTAATTAAAGGACAAAGAAGTATAAAATGGGTTTTGATTCATTCACTAGGGGTAAACTAGGAAGGGGCAAGACTCAATGGCAAGCTATAATAAAGGGGAGAAAAAGAGGGTCATTAATATGGTATAAGAGGAATTAAGGGGTTATTGATAACCTACGATGGTTGTCTTCAACCTCCAATCAGATAGAACAGTGCAGAAGTCCAAAGGGTCTTCAGGTGAAGCGAACTCCCTCAATAGGGATTAGATGGGTCTGAAACTTCAGGGAGAGATTCTGCACTCAAAACTCTTGATTGCAAACAACCATAAGGTCAAACAACTAGTGATTGCAAGATCTAGGGCTTCTAAAACAGATCTGGCAGTGGAACTTAGGTTCAGGTCTGAAATCTGGTTTTCATCTCAAGATGGAAGGAGTTTTCAAGCAAAGTTCCCTATGGTTCAGGTCTTCCTTGGGAGTAGAAGCAAACCCTCAAGTATCAGTCCACAACTGGAAGGCATCAAGGAATATTCAGCAGACTTCTTCTGAGATGAATAGTATTGTTAGCAGGGAGCAGTAACAGTAGCAGGGATATAGAACCACAGATAGGGAAGAAGATAAAGAAGAAGAAAGAGAGGAGAGAGGAGAAATCAAAGGAGATCGACAACTCTCATGCTGGACTGATAGGGTTGCTGGAACAGAGAAGAAAATCAGAAAAGAATGAGGAGGAGGAGGACAGTCACTTAGGGAAGAGAAGGAGAGACCGCACAAAGAGGGGGGGGGGAAAGAGATTGCATAGATTCAGAGAGAGAAGGGGAGAGGAGTCTTGTAGGGCAGGAGAGAATAAGAGAGGGAAGGCGGAGGGATCTCACAGAAGAAGGGGGGGCGAGAGAGCACAGCCACACACACTTTGGCCACAAGACATTTAATTCATTATTCTTCGATTTTATTATAACTTGGTTTACATGCTAATTTACACTAAACTAAAATTAAAGCTTCATAATTAAAGTCTAAGACTGAAATAGAAATAAAATCTCCTAAAACCTAGACTAATAGAATTAGTAACAAACTAGGACTCAAATTGGTAAGTCTTTACCTATCTGGAAACTACCAAAAATAAAAGATTATAAATATCCTCAAATAAAATAAAATCCTAAAAGATTGTAATAGCCTTGAACCCAAATCCATAACTTTGATTCCAAATTGGTTCTTGGTCTGGGCTCTGGAGCGGGTTTGGGTCGATCCATCAAAGCGCTCCTACATCAGTATTCGTTAGGCCCCTAGGCAGACTTGGTGGTGGGATGACAAGGTACAGGCAGCCATTAAGACTAAGAAAGCTAGTTTTAAGACATCGCAAAGGACTAAAGAAGTAGAAAATAAAAAGAGGTATAACATTGCTCGAAACGAAGCTAAGAAGATTGTGCGGATAGCAAATACGAAGAAATATAAGGATCTCTATATTAAGCTGAACACAAAGGGAGGAGAAAACGCTATCTATAAAATAGCTAAAATGAGAGAAAGGAGGAGTAGAAATTTCGATCATGAAAGATGTATTAAGTGAATATGGTAAAGTGCTAGTAAGGAATGAGGACATTATAAAGATATGGGAAAAATACTTTTACAACCTACTAAATGGAGACATTTCGAGTAAGAGCAGCCCAGAACTCGAAAGACTACATTACCAATCAAGACACCACACACCAAAGATGTATACAAAAGGTTAGAGTGACTAAAGTTAAAAAACCTTAATAAAGATGAAAGTAGGCAAGACACTAAGTTGTGATAAAGTCCCAATAGAAGTGTGGAAGAGCTGAGGACAGTAGGGTATCTTGGATAACCAATCTTTTAAAAAAATTATGAGAAGAAGGAAATTACTAAATGATTGGAGGAGACGCATTGTAATCCCGATCTACAAAAATAAAGATGATATTCATAATTGAAATAACTATATAGTCATAAACCTAATGAGTCATATTATGAAATTATGGGAGAAATTTATTGAGGCCCACATGAGAAGAGAAACTACTATCTCAAAGAACCAATTTAGTTTCATACCCGGTAGATCCACGACAAAACTACAGAGGCATAAACCTAATGAGTCATATTATGAAATTGTGGAAGAAAGTTATTGAGGCCCACCTGAGAAGAGAAACTACTATCTCAGATAACCGATTTGGTTTCATACCCAGGAGATCCACGACGAAAGCTATTTACTTACTCAGAAAACTCATGGAAAGATTTAGAGCTTGCAAAAAGGATCTCAATATGATCTTTATTGACTTGGAAAAGCCTATGACAGAGTCCCCAGAGAATTAATCTAGCATATACTAGAGAAGAGAAGGATGTCCAATAAATATATGGATGTAATTAAAAATATATATATGACAACGTGGTGACTAGTGTCAAAACCTTGGGAGGGCAAGGAAGCATGGAACTAAATCTCGGACATCTCTCTTGTCCAATAAATATATGGATGTAATTAAATAAATATATATATATATACGACAACGTGGTGACTAGCGTGAAAACCGTGTGAGGCCAGATTCTCTCTTGGCAATGGCCCTCTGCAAGGCCCGCACCCTGCCGCCGTGCCTGCCTTCTCTGCCGGAAGTCTGATTCACGTCTTGATGGCTGGAAGTTTAAGTGTTGAGACTTGTTGGTAGGGTTTAGTGGAAAACCCTACCTCCAATTTTCCTAGTTTGCCCCTCCTTCTTGGGCTTCTGGGTTCCTGTTCAGCCCAGGTGGGCTTTTGAATTGTAATTTGTTGGGCTTCTGGCTCTTGTTTGTGCCCTTGTGGGCCTTATGTTCTTTTAGACATGTCATTTGTGTCATGTCTTCCACTCCTCAAGCCCACTGAGCCTAGTTTGCTATCCTTTTGGACTTTGGTTACCCTTATAGGGTTGTAATCTCCCTTAGGGGATATATTTTCCCTCTCCTTCTTTTAATGCATTTATTAATTCACCCAAAAAAAAATCTCGGACATCTCAACTAAAATTTCAATAGTTTCAGTGTACCCCGAGATGAAACCTGGTTTATGGGAAATTTTAGAAATTTCAGGAAAAAAAATACGTAGTTTCCACTAGGGTTTGATGATTACAGCCCAAATTCTGGCAAATTTCAACATAAATTTCTAGCAATAACCCAAAAAAATACTTGGTTTCGGCCAGGTTTCGATAGTTTGCTCGAAACCTAAGATTTAGTTCTTCGCAAGAAATTAAATTCCCAATTATAAGTGGTGAAAATTAAGGAAAGAGAGACACCGCAAAGTGACTATTTTAAATATCTAGGGCTAATCATAAATAAAGGTGATATAGAGAATGATGTTTCACAGAGAATTAAAATGGGATGGATAAAGTGAAGAGGTGTGTCCAGAGCGTTGTGTGATCGACGTATTTTTTTAAAGCTTAAAGGAAAATTCTATAGGACAGTCACTATAACCAACAATGATTTATAGGGTAGAATGTTGGCTAGTTAAGAAGCGTCATAATGTTGGCTAGTTAAGAAGCGTCATATATAGAAGCTATGTGTAGCAGAGATAAGGATGTTAAGACGGATGCGCGGCAAAACTAGGAAGGATAAAATAAGGAAATACCATATTAGAGCTGATTTGGGAATTGCCCCAATTCATGATAAACTCCAAGAGAGTCATTTGAGGTGGCATGGGGATGCACCAATAAGGATGAGTGATCTGATTCAAATTGAAGGAACTAAAATAACTGGGGCAGGCCTAAAATGACCATAGGAGAAGTAGTTAGGAAAGACATGCATAGTTTAGTTCTTGTCTCAAGTATGACCTCGACTAGTGTTGATTGGAGGGCAATGATCAATGTGATTGACACCATTTAGGGGAGATTCTACTGCATTTATATTTTTGTGCCCCTTTCCTTTTACTTTTACTATTATGTTTTGTCTTTGCACAGATTCATGTAGCTGACCCCATTTAGTTGGGGTAAGGTTGAGTTGTTGTAAAAATAAATGCCAATAAAAGTGGTACTTTTGGGATGGGCAAAAGAAAATGTGACAAATGTGCAATTAATGCATACAATGGGGGAAAAGATGGTTCAATGTTCATACAAAAACTATCAACCGTATAGTTCGACAGATTTCCTAAGTTCTAAAATTAGGATGGATGAGTCAGGAACACATATGGTCATTACTTCTTATAAAACAAAAAAGGAAAAATTTCAAGTACAACCTTAAATCGAAACCTAATTCGGTGTAACCCCCACCTTTTGAAAACATATCAACTGATCCCAATGTGAATAACGGTGTTAACTTAAAATAACAATAATAATTTTTTTTTTAAAAAGTGAAAAGCCTGTTTTAGCCCTGTTATGTCCCTCTTCATTCCTTCTTTAATGGAATTCAAGGATTCAAGGAGGAGCAGCGCCACTTGTGATGCCAAACTAGAGATCCAGTTTCAAATACGAGTATCTTTCTGCAAAACAAACAGAGAGAGAGAGAGAGAGAGTCGTTACCGAAGTATGCAGGTTGTTGGAGCTTCTTCGTCAGAGATTTCAACATTCGTCGGATCCCTGCGTATTTTCTCCAAGGGTTTGCAACAAAGACGAAAGACTCATATCTTTGGTTTGGAGGTTTTAACCCCATGACATCACCACTTTATGAGTTTCAACTAACAGAATGGACTTAGAGTAATTTAGTTATGCAAGTGGGTGTCATACATGATATTTTTCCAAAAAGTGGGGATTACAACAAGTTGGGTTTCGATTTAGGGGTGTTACTTGAAATTTTTCCAACAAAAAATCATTTTGAACATGCTCACTAAATTGTGCAAGGTTAACCATATTCACTGAAAAACCTTTTGATCTATATATTGCTGAACAGTTTCAATGGATGACCACACAAAATTCCCTCAGAAATTTAGAAGGGTACCAATCATTTGGTGCTACCTCAAAACAGACGAGGACAACGCAAAATCCATAGCTGTGGCAGTTAACAAGAATGAAACTGATTGAATAACTAGTGGATCACCAAAGATTACATGCTAGGTAAACCCCGGATTGTTATTACATAGGTACTGTTGAAAGAAATGCACAACAGGAAAGCAGTAAATGCTTATTATTGTGCAACATAACTATTTGCTTAACTGGAGTTAATAGAGACCATTCACTATTCAGTCATTCATATACAATCCTACTTGGCACCACAGAATCTATAATGGTAAAAAACAGGCTGAAGCTCTACTAAACTACATTTAGATCATGCTTCTTACTTTCCTAGATTGCTGCACAGTGATGCTGGAGTCAATGAAGACAATATACGCCATGTGGTGTACTTGACTAATTAGGAATTTGAATAGAAACAGCATTTCTAATGGTTCACACTTCCTGAGAAATTCTATATAAGGTTAGAACTATCAGGATCAGCCTATAAGGAAGCCTCGAATTAAGGGACCCAAATTCAAGTTTGCAACCAAAGTAGGGAGATTCAATTCTATTCGAATTATATTTCACAAGGGCAATTTATATTCCTAAGTAGTTAATGTCCAACAATTCCCATAAGTTTTGATGAAGCTATAACAAGATACTGCTTTGAAATCCAGATGGACCCACAAACCATTCTGGTTTGCCTATCAATCAACTAATTATATACAAACTCGTAACAATATCCTCCAAGGAAAGAGAAACAAAGATCTGGTTCACAATTTGAAGGAAAAAAAGAGGGAAATTAGGGGGAAAGAAACTACCCTCAAATAAAACCCTTTTTTTTAATGCCAACTGAAAACTGAATCAATTAATTTGTCTAGAGTGCTTCCTTTTAAAAGGAATAATTCACTGATTCTTTTTCTGGTTCAAATTCAAGTCAGGGTTTTGCGTTTTAACATATGATAAACATAAAAGTAAAGTAAAATTATCAAAGGAAATTGAAGTGTAAATAAAATATCTGTTCAATGTAGAACCGAGCCAAACAATTATAACAACAGTTGTGCACAATCGCCTCAGTTAGAGTTATCAAAACCGCATCCAGAACTGAAACCTAATGTGCAGTCGTGGGCAGATCATAACATCAGCTGAGTAATAAGGCATATTAAGCTAGTTTTAATGAATACTTAAGGCAGATACCTGCCGGTGTAGATTATTAAGCTCTACAACATCATGATCAACAATACCAATCTGACCTGAGAGTTTGAAAAAAATAATAATAAGTTAAACAAATAGATAGGCAAGTGCAAGTATTCAACAAGAACTGCTACTCATTGCAGGAAACATCGAAGCACTCATCCATTAATGTACTGAAATCATTCTTACGATTAAAAGAAGAAGAGTACACAAAGAAAGGAATATTAAATGTTGCTATGCATCGTGACAAACAACACATCATAACCTGCCATGTACATGAATGCATCCCTGCCCCCATCCCCCACGTAAAACTTCAGTCCAGAGTTATATAAGTGCCATTTTGAATTATTACATTCATCTCCCATTTATGGCAGCTTAATAAATTTTCAACTTTGGATAGAAACTTTAAGCCACTTTCTTTCTCATTGTGGGCTGAAATTTACCAATGAGATGTGTGGGAGGCATTGCATCACATGGATCTACTCATCTACCCATGTTTACCGCCACAAGGCAGGTCATGAAGCATTAAAACATGATAATAATGTAATAACTATGCATATTGTTATTGTCATCCAGAGTGATCCATCAAGTGGAAAAATGATTTGGCAAATCCATCCGTTGGATATATAGGGAATGAACTGGATTGAACACATGTCACATTTCACCTCAAATTCAATCATTTATCCTTCCATATATGTTCATGCACCATCCCACATAGAAAACTCTCATTGGGCTGAAATTTGAAATGTAAACAGGGGACCTTGGGGCCACGCATTTCTCCCCCATCTGAGCCGTCACATGGCAGAATCAATGTGAGGTGACATACTCTGCAATTCACCGTCAGAGTGACAAGCTCTGCAATTCACCTTCAGAGTGACAATTAGAAGCACCTTATTATTAGTATCCCTCTTTATCCTAGGAACTGCAGACAGCCCAGATGCAACAAAAAGAAATTGACTAACAAGAAATTTTAAAAAAATATATATTAATGAAAGATAATAACTAAACAGCATAATCTAGAACATAATACACTGATAAAAGATGAAGCAATTTACCAAAAGCAAAATAAAGGATGCTGAAATTACAGTTCAAAATCAACACTGCAGGCGTATGTAGAAGAGAAAAATATTACCAACGCCACAAGCTGCAAGATACAACAAAGCAGGTGCACCTAGCCCTCCAGCACCAACCACCAAAATTGAAGACCTCAGCAGACTTGACTGCCCTAGAGCATACAGACAGCCCAAGTCAACAAGGAGAAAATAACAGGCTATAATTACACAATGGCTAAAAGCCTTAAGCTTCCCATATAGACAAAAGATAGGAACTTCAAAACACACAGAACCCTAGCAATCTTAAGTGATTGCTTTCAGAGTAGAATAGAACTAGGAACTGAAAGAAAAACGGTCCGCAAGAAAATTTACAAACTTCAAGTTTAGAAGTTTTTTACCTGTTAAGATTATAACCACGGCATTAGGATTTTACATACAACAATCGGTAAGCTCAAAATCCATCATTTTCCAATAAGATTACCAAAGAGCAGTGTCAAACTGAACTTGATTAAAAACATAAAAATTAAAAAACAATAATAAAGTAGGGTAGCCTCTACTTGTTTTTAGGAGATCAAAGTTTATATCAGCATATGCAAACCCAAACTCCAATATTCTCATTGGTATCTAAACAAGTTAACACTGAAACCTACTTCCCACAATCACAATCACAATCGCAATGATCTAAGGACACTGATCAATGAAAATTCAAACCGAAGTACTAAAAACATCAAAAACGATCAAAGTAAGCCGACCTTGAACACCAAATGAAGAAAGCAGTAGGTGTCGACTGTATCGGTATATCATATCTGGAGAAAGTCCATGTCCGAACCCTGCACCATTGATCAACGCTGGATGACAATAACTAGAATCCTTTTCCTCCTCCGTTTCGACTTCATTCAGCTCACCTAAACGAGCTTGGAGGACCGATATCCGATGCTCTAACTCGCTCTTCGCTGACTTCAACTTCTCGATTTCTCGAAGAATTCGAGATGCCTCTCCGCCATTGGAATCCATTACTTGAAGTCGTCAAGAAACGAAATCAGAGTTCAAGCTGCCGCAACGCCGGCAAAACCCTAACAGTCCCTTGCTGTTCACAGAATTTCTTCACTCCCTCACCGCGCATACCAAAACCAAAACGGACAGGCATTGCATCTGTACTTCTGTGGTCAATGACTGAGATGGTGATTAAAAAAAGGAATAAAGCACGCTACTGCACGCGTGTGTCTATACAGCGGGTACGAGCTGAAGATGCTCGTACGTGCTCTTTCATTGGCACTGGATGCTGACAAATGCCTATGCCATTAAAATAAGAAAATATTGGTTGAGCAGTAAAAACCAATACGGAGTAAATACTAATAAAGGAGAAGCGGTGCATGCAGATGTCAATCGGTCTGGCCGAACCAATCTTGGTTGAGCATAATCGGGTTTGATCATTTTGAAACCTTGTATCTTGATTGATTGTTTATCTGATTCGATTTACATTGGATAGGCATGGTACAATTAGTATTCTATTGATCAGACTAGGGTTTTTATCGGGCTTCCTTAATCTAGGCTTTGATCGAGATAAATGCTTATTTAATTGTTAACGTGTTGTAACTAAAGACATGTTCTGCAATCGGAGGTAGACTATCTTTGACAGAAATATCGATTAATTTAGAGAACGTATATAAACTCCCTTTTGATCTACAAAATTTTTTGTGACCCATAAGCATAGCACCCATATTTTTTACTGTATGTAAATCCATGACAAATGTAACATATAGGTTAGCACCTCAATCGGAATAGGTCTCCTTCTTTGCTTCCATAACAGAAGCAACTTTGAAAACGGTAGTTTGACTACAGCCTCTTTTGTACATTCTTAATTTCCAATTTGAAAGTTTTTGTCTTCAAAAAAAAAAAAAAAAAAAAAAAAAACAAGTTTATAAGGGTAAATTGTTTTAATATGTCCATGCGACAAATCCTATGACCCCCAATTATTTGACTGTAGATAAGGTTAAATTAACCTCTCTTTGTTCCCCCTTTTTTTTTTAATATTTAAAGTATATCTTAATATTATTTATCTTTAGTTTATGGGCATTGGGGGTAAATTGAGAACTTCATGTAACAATTAATGATTAAATCCAAGCTTTTAACAATCGGACCTTCTGAGTCCCAAATTGACATTCCTACACAATCATCTAAGAATGTGTAAATATAGCAGGGTTATCCTCGAAGTGTCCCGACATTTTGAATACAATGAGTCTCTCCTACATGCATAATCTCTCCATATACATCATCTCTAAGATGGAAAGAAAATAAAGAAGGGGAATGGAAGTTAATGCCTGCCTACCCACCAATGAAAAGCACAATTTGTCAAAAGCTCAAAATTTGCTGCGACTTAAATATTGTTGTATAGCATATACCCAATCATTTTCTATGAATTGGAGTAAAACGAGTATACATTAAGCTCCATATGCCAAGATCATCTAAGATCGTGTATGAACAAAATAAAGTTGTTTTCAAGGTACCCCGACATTCCGAATATAACAAGTCTCTCTCATTGGTAGTGAAACCTCCCCATAGTCCATGTTACTCATCTCTAAGATAATAATAAATTAAAGGAGAATGGAAGTCAGTGCCTACCTACCAATGAAGAAAACACAATTTTCCAGAAGTCCATATTTTACTGCAGTGTAAATATTATTGTATGGTATATACCCAATACTTCTCCATGAATTGGAGCTAAGCAAGTGTACATTAACTTCTAGAGGATTAGTCGAATTGCGCGTAAACTGGTTAGAACACCTTAAGCTCTCTTTGGTGCGATTTCTATTTGCATTTATAAAACTATTTTTCATAAATTATTTGTGACAATCAATAATGGACCATAAATAGTATACGTTTGGTTACTATGTTTAAAATAAATTATATAATAAGAAAATAGATTTCAGTTTTCACCTTCACCTTTAAACTTCAAACAAGAGAAATGATAAGATTTTGAGTTTTTTATTAGAAAAATATAAAACATATTAAAGTTGCATATTTACTATTGATTTTGAGTAGTTTAGCACAGATGCTCATTGAAGGTAGTAAAAGTCAACATAAATGATTTGTTGCCATAAATCACAAATAGCTTGGGAGTAATTAGTGATTTGTGATTTTTTCTAATTTACTATAAATAGAAATAAGTATTATAAATTATATCAAACAATTGTAAAAATAAAAATAAGGCAAATAAATACAAGTAGAAATCAAACCAAAGAGAGCCTTAGTTAATTAAAAAAACAAAAAAAGTGTACATTATCTTTTTTATCTGAACAATTTTGATTATATTGTAAACTTCAGTGATGGGTTCATTTCCGAAGCTATAAATACTACTTTCGGGATAAAAATCCATAGGTGTTGAGAGCACCTTTTGATGTGTACTCGTGGAAGGATTCTAGAAGAAAACAACATTATAGTTTTAGTCAGTGTGAGACATACATTGCAAATCATTGCAGGAACTCATAATTTTGGTGGTGGTTCTATAAAGATGTTGGAGTTGTACTGCCCCTATGGTAAGAAGTGAAATAATTTAAAAATAAAATTGGGATGGATGTGCATTATGGTATAATTATTCTTTGATTTCAGTTTTTTTTATAAATTCACTCAGATACGCATATGGTCTCAAGCTCGATTCCTTATCTGTATATTGACGATTTAAGTGAAAACCGTGGTGGTGGATTATTGTACTATAGTCTATCGACGATTAGTCGAGGTGTGCATAAACTAACCTGGACAACGTGGTTAACAGAAAAAAAAAAAAGTACATGATTTGCGACTACGGCGTACCATGGTTTGGAGATGGCATTGAAATTGAGAAGACTTCTTATGTGCCGTCTTGATAAAATTTATGGGAGAATATCTTTGAGGAGGTTTTTATCTAGTTTTCGATTTTCAAGAGGGTTTTTTCTTATTTTTCTTCAATTTTCTTCTTAACCTCCACCATCGCTAGGATAAATGGAAGCTAGCAGAAATTCCCCGAATATGAGGAGTCAAAGCCTTTTGTGTGTGGATAAGATATATGACAATCTTTCTAGAATCCAATATGAACAGAAATTCACCACCACTTTAATAAGAAATAGGAAACATATGATCACAATCCCTTGTCACATCCAAAATTTATATGGAGAATTGTTTCATCTAATTAAGAGTATTTCACGTTGCTATCATCCCTTATCCGTACCTCAAAACTTTCATCTAAAAATGTGTAAACACAATAAAATTGTCCTCAAAGTACCCTGCCATTCCGAATATAATGAGTCTCTCCCAGTGGCAGTGAAACCGCTTCATGTACCTCGTCTAAAAAATAGAAATTAGACAATATAGCTCTTAATGATACCGATATTATAATATAATTTAACTATTATACCCTTGTATACATATTGTGCACTAATCTTCTTCTTCTTATTTTATTTTATTTTATTTATTTATTTTTTTTTTAAAGGATAATCTACTGATTTTGGGTGGTGCACGTGGGGGGCTGGGGAGTTACAACTCTCCATTAGTTATGGAATGGAATTTGGTCAAATTGTCTTACACGAACTTAACAGTGCTTCTTGAGCTATGGAATCTGCTACATGATTAGAATCCCTAGAAATAAAGGAGAAAATACAATTATTGAAACAAAAATAAAGGTTAATGATATCTGAGATAATAGGTTGAATGGCTAAAGGAGTTTTGTTGGCTGACCTTTGAATATAATTGATGACCTCCTTGGAGTCAGATTCCACTTGAAGAGCTTCAACTCCTAGGGAGATTGCCTTTAGAAGTCCAATGCACTGCAAGGGCTTCCCCTCCAAAGATGCTTTCAAATCTTGAAGCTTTACACACTGCCAAGAGAATTGAAGTATTGAACTCTCTAATCACAAGACCCAACCCACATTAACTATGATTTGAACTCCAAGATGCATCACAATTAACCTTTATGAAAGATGTAGTTGAAGGAGCCCATTTGGTCTTCAATAAATCCACTATCAACTAGGTATTGATCCTTTACCCCAAGGGCAGGTAGACTTGGACCAACCTAGTTCAATTTACGGTGGCCCATAGTACTTGAATTTTTCATTTTTCCATTGAAAGGACAAAGGAGCCATACATATCAGGTCGGAATCCAAGTGGAACCAATCAATGAGAGAAAGACACTTATCCATAAACATAAAAGCGAGAGAGAGAGAGAGAGGATAGATGTGAAACGGCAAAACAATAGTCAAGCGTGGCATGTATCAACAGCATCACGTGGCTCGTGGATAACTACTTTCTTTCTCCACGTCTACCACCATAAAAGCGTCATTCTCTCTTTCACCATCTTGTTCATCACTTGCTCTTCATAGTTTGGTTTATTCCACTTCGTTCTTATCAACTGAAACCTCAAAAGGCCAAGAGGAAAGAAGGAAGGAAGGAAGAAAGGAGGAGGAAACATGGCTCAGCATCATCTTCTCCAAACAGTTCCATGGTCCAAGGCCTCCAGGCCGATACTCTTGACACCACCATCACTCCAGAGACACCTCCTCAAGGTAAAAACTACTTGAAATTGAACTATTTGCCTCCAACACATACCCTTTTCGCCGATTTCCTTTTAATTTTGATTTTGTTACATTCCCATATCAATCTATGGGGCTGAAGCTTAACCCACATCAGTTATGGAAGAATTTAGTGTATGTCTTGGGTTTCCATATCTTATAATCCGGTTTATGGTTTGAGTTCTTTCAAATTCATATCAGGTTACTCCACCCGTCATTTTTTTGCCATTTCCTAACCCTTAAAAAGGGCTACCTGGTGGTATGTGAGTTGATGTGAGTTGATAAGGTGATGAGATTCCTCATCTTATAAGTCAGTTTATAGGGTTGAGTTCTCCGTAGATTTTGAGGGAGCCGGTTTATAGGGTCGAGTTCTCCGTAGATATTGAGGGTGGGGAGGATCGAAAAGGAATGGTTTTCAGTGTAACTAACAAATTTGATTAATTCTTGCAACTACTGTAATTACGTAGAAGGTGTTTGATGAATTGTTTCAGAGATACGGCGAAAGCAAGGAGAGCAATGGGCATGTGATAGGGGAGAAAGGGAGGTCGACGGCGGAAGAGTTCAATAGGGTAGCCAAGGAAAAGGCGGAGTCGATGAGTCGAACCGCTAAGAAGACGATGGAAGGAGTAAAAGAAGCCGTAGTGGATTCCACAGAAGGTGAATCCGCGAAGCAGAAATACAAAGAGAATGTGGAGAAGGGTAACTACGACCAGATGGGTCAGGATTAATGTTTATAGTTAGTAGCAGTTGATTGTAATCATACTGAAATAAGGCGGGTAAATTAACAGACTTTTGGATTTGATATTCCGCATCAATTTCTCTTTGTGATAATTGTGTATTATGTGATCTGTAGTGTCGGGGAACAAAATTTAAAAGAAAAATCTAATGCCCTATATATATATTTTTTCTTAGGCTCCGTTGGTCATTTTACAGATAAAAGAATTTATGGGGGTGGATCCCACACATATTGTGTGTTGATTAGGGAAAGGAAAAAAGAAAAAAATAATGGAATTAATACGTTTTTAGTGGGATGAGATTTGGTGGGAGAGAGAAAACAGTGGAGGTGATGTGAGATTTTATGAGGGAGAAGAAATGAGAGGAGGAGAGATGAATATAAATGACAAAGTTTTTCTCTATGATAAAGTTTTTCCAGCCGGTGGCTGAACGAAGGGAAGGTCTTGATGAGAGCTTCTCTCCTCATATTTTAATCTATCGTACAATGTTGATGTGCCATAATGACTGGATTTCTATTCTTATGGCTTTGGAAAATTTGGTCATAGGCATAAAATGAAATTTTCTATAAATAATGTCAAACAGGACTTTGCGCGTGTGAGAGGTGGAAGAAAGTGGTCTGTTACATCACTAGACAATAACAAATGCATTTATGAGGTTCTTTGGTAAGTTTATCCCATTTAATAAAGCACTCATATATATGGTAGTTTGTGAGAAATAAGTATAAGTTTTTCACCATTTTTTATTTTATCCATTTTTTCTCTCAGAAAAATAAAAATTAGGTGGAAAGAAAAAAGATGGAAAACTTGTAATTATTTTTCGTAAGTTATTACAAATATGAATATTTAGTCAAGTAGGGTGAGAAATATACTTAGACAACCTTTCGAAAAATGTTTATCTTGTATAATGATGAGGTACACTAATTATTTCAACACCACTCACTTCCAAATTCTATTATTTATTTATTTATTTTTTGGATAGAAAAAACATTTCCTGGGATTTCATTTTATGTGTTATCTTTTTCCTTTCATTCTCTCTCGTTTCCATCGGAATTCCTATTCACTATGGCTCAAGGACAACTCGGTTCTTATTATTATTATTTTTTTTCAAAAAAAAAAAAAAAAAAAAATGCAAACTTAAAAGTTGCCAAATTGAGAAAGGATTGAGTTACCCTTCACTCTGCCGAAACCATGATCATGATTCATGAGCATTCCATCGGATGCTTGAAGGGAGGGGTAATTTTGACTTCAAACAATATGGTGTGGGAGTTTGTAATTGAATAATAATCTCATTAACTATAACAGCCAAAAGCAGAAGGTTCCTTAAGATCTTATGCCCATCAACTTTAACATTTTTCTCAGATGTGATTTGCCTTCTTTTCCACTACAAAAGCCATGGGACTGGGATTCCTTCCTTTGATTGAAGGAACCTCATGTCCCTTCAAACCCCTTTTACCCTTCTTTTGCTTTGGTTGATGAATCTCAGGCTCTTAGACGAAGGATGTGCACGGTGACTTTGTCTGATCTTAGAAGTGTTGTGTTTCACTGGATTGATGGAGGACCCTCACTAGGGTTTGTGGGTGTCTTCATTACTTGAGGACCTCTTGTGCATTGTAAATTAGTTTAGTCTTTTTCAGTCCAACGTGACTTAATATGCTTTACTCTGGTGGAATGAAAGCAAAAAAGGAAAAGATCAGTCCTAGTCATGTGGTCTTGTGCTAACGTGGGAGCCAATGAAAGGCATACGTGTGCACAGAGACATGATGGATTTTTTTAGATTTCATATTGGCGAGGATGTAATTTCGCAACCCTCTGACTCTAGACACATGGGCCGTGTGCAATAATGATCATTATTTTTTCATTAAATAAATAAATAAATATTACCATCAACTTCTACATCAACCAAGATAATCAAAACAAGTGTTACCAGAAAAAAAAAAATGATAATTATAACAAGCATTACAAAAAAAAAAAAAAAGGAAAAGATGATCAAAACAAGCATTCATTAATTAATTAATTAATTAATTAATTTTTAAATTTCAACAAGTATTATGATTTTGTCTATGGAAGGGTTAATCTAATGTGTTACATGAAGGTTCCGTTTGATTGCCAGGAGAATTAAAGGGAAAGAAAGTGAAATTTTTATACTTAAAAAGAAAATGTGTGTCACACAAAAAGGAAAATGGTAATGGAAACAGTGGTCTATTTTCTGTCAATTTTAATTTGTCTTTTAGATAAATCATCAAATATAATATCTGATTTAATCAAAGAGTTAATTATTTATCCACCAATTAGAAATTAGAATGCTAGATCACCTTATCCATGTGGCATAAGTAGTGGATTTGCCAGAATATTCTACCCAAAAAAGAAAAGTTCCTGGTCCATGAAAACTCTTCTTCGCCTTTTTCTTTTTTGACTGGATGGCCCATGGATGGAAAACCTATCTCTACCCATGAGAATGTATTCGCTACGTATTTCTTACTATACTCTTCTTCTTCTCCATTAATGATTGATGGATTGATAGCTTATATGGCTTGGTTTTTATAGGAAGTAATGGATGGTCTGAGGTGTCCTTTCCTTTCTACCACAGGTTATCCTTATATCTGTCCATGGCTTCCACAACTTTCAACTTGCCAAATTTCTTGTGTAGTTGTGTTCAGACTTGAGATGGGTCCAACTCCAACTATTCCCTTCCCATATAAGTTTCTTGTGTCAATTGACGCTGATGTTGGATGGGTCCAACTCCAACTATTCCCTTCCCATATAAGATCTTGGATTAGATTCACTAGTGAAGGTTTGGGCCCATCTAGTAGAAAGACTGGTCTTGTTCCAATATAGAATTAAGCTAACCGTTCCTTCTACAGGTATTAATGCCCACTGTGGGTGGGAGGGATGGCAACAGGGCTGGTTTGAAACATTGTCACTTGTGAAAAATGATAATCAAACATAATGAGTGAATGGATTTTTTTGTTTTTAAATGTTCCTCTTGTGTAGTTTAAGATATTCTTCTGGAGAGCGCTTAATGGGGGCCTCCCTACTAAGGATATTGTGTCAAATTGGGTGGACATTGACCCACAATGTTGCCTTTGCCCTTCTCAAAGGGAAACTCTTTTTCATATTCTGTTTGAGTGTGCTCTCTCTAGAAGGGTATGGGCATCTGGAATATTAGGTTTCAAATCGAAGAGAATCCCTTGTGATTTAGTCAAAAAACTTGTTCTATTTTACTTCAATACCGGTCTCATCCCCAAAAAAGAACTGATGGTTTTTTTCTATAATGATAATAACCTGTTACTTTATTTGGGATCACATAAACAAAACCACCTTTTGTGCACATAAATCAAATTGCAACAATGTCATTAAGCAGATTGAATTTTGGGTAAGAAACGGCATCAACCACCCCATGAAGAACGACCATGTGATATCTATCTCATCTCAATATACTAATACAATTCCACCAACACTGAGCACAAACACATTTGTTACCACTAGTATAAAAGATGTAAAAACAAATATGTCTGCATGGGCTAGTATTTTTACCTCTCACAGACAAGATATCTTATGGGAAACAAATTATGTGTTCACAGGAAAAGATGGTGAAGCAGAGGCCCTAGGTCTCTTGACAGGGTTAGGGCGAGCAAGAACTAACAAGTGGAGAGTGGATCAGGTGTGGAGCGAATCAGAGGCGATCGGACTTCTTTTGAACAAGAACTTTAATAATTTACTAAATCTATGGCCAAGAACTCTAGTAAAGTTATGTGAGGAGATGGATAATTATCCCTATTACCCTCACTTTTGTAATATAAGTAGACATAGACTGCTAGGAGATCTTAAGAAGATGGCTTACCAAACTCTAACTAGTAGGACTGCCAATTACTGGATGAATATGGACTGTAATAGGCCCAATATTATCTAATGCATATTTTCATTTTAGCTGGTCAAAAAAAAAAAAAAAGAATGTTCCTCTTGTGTTGGTAGGAGAGTGTTTCGATGAACTTGGTAAATGTTGCAACAAGTATACATGTTCCAAGATGTAAGTTGAGATGTGCTACTTGACACTCTATTAAAGATTGTATCCCCCCTCCCCTCAATCGATTACTGCACTCCCTTTTGAGTGCTACGTTAAAGATGTGTTCAAACCCATGGATAAAGGGTTATCAGCTAACCACAATATAAAACTCACGAGGATGGAACTTGGAGGACAAAAGTATAGATCGAGTTACAAGAGCACACACACTTACAAAATTGGAAGAGAGAGACGCTGGCCACCCCTTCAATTTATAGAGGGAAGACCTTTACAGACACGCTTGTCTAAAGGGTTGTGTTAATCTGTTTTGTATGGCTAGGATTAAATCTCAATTGAAGATTCTAAATCCTTGATCATGATTACACTTCTTAGTATAGGTGCTTTCTATTAAAGATATATACAACTTTAGGTACGGTTAACCCCAAAAGACCTTACCTATGGACATCTCCCTTAATGTAGAAACATGTATTTATACCATTCCAAGTATCTAGAGATGTTTCTCCACATGCATAGAGATGTGATTCATACCTCTAAGTTAAGTTTATCACATTGACAGAGTGAAATCCCCAAGAAAGGGCTACCTACTGCTAGAAAGAAACCTTGAGCATAGTGGACACACAAGGCCAAAACATGTGTATCAGGCATGGGACCCATCAGCCTACTAGCAACAGGGAAGAAGACATAACATGTCACAACAAAGCATGATTCGAGGAATAAGCAAAATACTATCGTATGTTTCAAAAACAAAAGCCTTAGAAAGGGTTAACCTGATCCATGGGTAATTTAGTATCAAAGTGAAGTTCTTAAGAAAGAGTTCCTACAGCCCAACAAAGATCCTAGAGCAAAGTGGAATCCTTTAGAAAGGACTATCTGATCCAGAGTGAAGGTTGGGGGGGTTGTCGTAAACATTAGTTTGGGAGGGTGGTATTTGGCAAGATGGAAGTTAATCTCACATTAGTCCCATAAGGAAATTGATGTGGGTGGATGAAGGTTCCCTCACTTTATAAGCCGGCTTTTAGGGACAAGTTCTACTAAGTTTTGTATCAACTCCATGAACAATGACATCTCTTTTGTCTTCATCAATATATGAAGAGTTACTTCTAGACTCAAATACAAAATCCAATTGGGATGAGGAATGGAAACATCAATTATCTTTCTTATGATGCACATTTGATCAACGAAGAGCTGGAGATGTAAGTGAAATTCAATGATAAATGAGGAATGCTTTCAGTGTCACACTAACATTAAGTGGACAAGAAGAGGTGCCGTCCATGTTTGGAAGCAAGACACACTAGAGGGTAGCGATCTTTCATTCTTTTCTTTACAATTAAAAAAATAAAAACTATGAATGGTTACATCAAGCCAGACCCTTATTTGTTACCTATAATACCTCTTATATTTTAGGTTTTGGCTGTCTTAGTGCCAAGCTCTGTGTAACCAATCGGGGTTAAACCAAGCAAGACCCTTCCGAAAAATGCATTATTTTTCTATCTCATTTTCCTCTCCAATGCAAAGAAATCATAGACTTCTGCCACTCAATTTTCCATACAAGGGAACCACCAAGGAAGGTGAAAATCTCTGTTCTTTTACAAATTACAAGCTACCCATCAAGGTTCAAGTACATATAATCATGGATCAACCTCCACGGTCTGAATTAGCCTGAACCCAGAAATTAGAATCCAAAAGAAAAGGCAAAGATTTCTTCGAATCTATGACTTTCTGGGGTTTTGGATTCAATCATGGTTTCAAGTATCTCTCGTATCAGCCATATCGGATCAGTATCGGTTAAGACCGATCTTCGAATCCTGCTCGATTCGGATCAGTGTTCTGTATCATTTCAGGGGTAAAATGGTAAAAAAAATAATACTTAAAAAAAAAAGGGTAATTCGGATCGATATCGGTACCGTCCCCTAAATCCTTGGGTTCAATACATTTTAGGGGATCTTGTTATAAGAGGCAAGTTTCATTATAATCTATTATTGTAGGGACTAAAAGAAAGGGAAAATGGCCAAAAATAGAACAAGCTGCGGCCCAACATCTGAGCTCTAGAAAATCTCTAGAACATGAGCCTCATTTAAAATGTTAAAGATTGTTACCAAACTGGTAACCACATTTCTAGTTAAACTCCCATTTAAAATGCCAAGATTTTCAACAACTATAGTTAAACAAATGGATCCCAGGAATTTATCAAACAGGAACTGGTACAATGAGTAGCATCTCCATACCAGTAACCACCAGAACATTTAGCAAAAGTCTATGACAGGCTCTGAATATACCCAGACCTCCCATATTGAATAAGTCTCAGTACAAACTGCTTACTGCTCAAGTGACAAAGATCAAACCTAGACAACCCACCCAATCTTGCTGCAGGGTACACTCTAGGACAGGGCAGGGTCAGCTGAACCATATTTTAAACAGCATCTTGTACAATGAAACATTGAAGAATATGAAGGGAAGAATACACTCATCGAAGTATATTAAATTTTTCTTTTAGATAAACGCAACTCCTCTAGATGAACAATAACCACTCTTATTGGTCCAAGTAGTGTTCATAGAGTCCAATCATCCACTAAACAAAGACAAAATAGTTAATTTTCAAGTATTTAATGCATGCAATATTGTTTGTTGCTTCTTGAAATATATATAGGGCTGGAGATATTTTTTTGAGATCATAATTAGTCTTCCTTACATAAAACCCTATCTCACCAAATGATGACAATAACTGATTCCGTCTTAAAAGTCATAATTCTGAACAGAAATTGACAATTTGATATCCCTATTCGACTGCTAGCTTAGAATTTTTGGATGACCACTGAGTTAGCAAGCCCTGCCTGCTCTATCGTCTGGGTCACATTAGTAAGTTGCTTAGGTGGAAACCCCACTGTCTGCAACTGATAAGTTCCTGCCCCTCCTGGTCTTGATGAATCAATGAAGGCACGGATATCGCTAATGGTATGGTGATGGTTGAATCGTGTAACCATACGTGTGCCATCAGCCAACCTGAGCTGAATTGAGGTCGATGGCAAATTTTCATCCACTACCAGGCCCATTGATGGGGGTGGAGCGGAGTTGACAGGAGGAGATGGCCCTGGTGCTGCTGTAGATGTGCTACTACCTAATGTTCTCCCCACACCCTGAAATGGAAGGTGGCGCTTCTCTGGTTCCTGAATGAGAATAAGAACAAAGTTTGTAGTAAGATAATACAGTCATTCACAAGAAGCAGTTGCAAAATTAGCATACAAGGACTCACAGGGCAATTTTGCTCCCTCCGGATGAGATTAACATGAACTGCAGACGACCTATCTGCTGGCTCAAGCTCTTCTGGGCACTCTGAGTTCCTGATACTCTGCATAGTGAAAAGCAACAAAGTATAAATCAACATCGCAATCATACCATCAAACAATGAATTTTCCAAAATACATATTCTCTTTTGTCCACTCTGCCTCCCTCACCCTTTAATCTTTCAAAACTTTGCAATTTGTGCAATCTGTGATGAGGAAAGGGAGCACAATAGAACAGGGAACCACAAAGGAATGAAAAAGAACAGCATGTGATGCTTCCTTTATTTATTTATTTTTTATTTTTGGGACCAAGAACAGCATGTGATGGAAATTTTACACATCCAGCATACTACCTTCAAGAAAGATGCATTTTCAGGATCATCAAACCTCCTCAAAGGGCCATCGTTCACAGTGAACCCATTGGCCCAAAAAACTATGTTGTGAACAATGGCTTCAGGTGGCTGAGGAGCAGACTCCACTGGTTCCCCAGAGAGTAGCCGTCCTGTTCCAGCAAAGCTTCTCGAGCTTGAAGATGGATGAAGACTTTCAACAGGTCCTTCCACAGCTCCCAACTGCCTAGCTTGACTGAATATTGCATCAACATCGTTACCAACTTTAGAAGGATCTTGAACCAGCATACCACTGAAAAATACCAATATAGCACACTATAAGATATTTACAATGAAAGAAAATCATTTTCATGCTGATATAATTTCCACCTTGCAA
Source organism: Macadamia integrifolia (assembly GCF_013358625.1). Classification (NCBI taxonomy): domain Eukaryota; kingdom Viridiplantae; phylum Streptophyta; class Magnoliopsida; order Proteales; family Proteaceae; genus Macadamia; species Macadamia integrifolia. The sequence goes on along the minus strand of NC_056569.1, from coordinate 25,503,376 downwards.
GGAAGAAAACATTATTACAGGTCCATGAACAAATGCTATGGCAAAAAGAACAATTGAATGAACCGCTGGACATAGTGGAACTATATTGATGATTTATAAATTTGAAATTGACTGTTCAACTTCTACCTATATATATATATATATATATATATTGGCTGTTCCACTCCGATCTCATGGGAAGGTAAGACTACATGTCGATAGATGCTTGCATGCAACGGTCAAGTTTCCTTTTTAAAACATCAGAAGGGACTAACTATTATGATCCCAAATCCCAAACACAAGCTGATAGAGAGAGGGACTGTCAATAAAGGGAATTTAACTTTCATACTCGAGGGGCAAAAGCAAAAGAAAATTATGGACAGCATTAATTAGAAGTGTCAAAGGTTACTCACAATAGTGGGAGTGTCCCTATCGTGAGTTATGTTGAGTGGCAGAGTTTAGATTTGAGTCTAAGTTTAGTTGTTAGCGATTGGTGTTGGTGTTTATTTTTCTTTGTTATTTCCTTGAATTAGATTGTAATTAGGTGTTTACCTAATGAGACTCTACTCTGCTGATTTATAAATAGAGGAAGCCATGACAGGAGACCACCGAATCCTATCGTGGCAGGTTGGATTCATCTCTTCTGTTCCTCTCTCTACTACTTGCAGGTACTGGATTCAGATCCTGGTTTGTTACAAGGCATTAGAGCTGTAACCAGTATCTGTTTTGAGAGTCGTTCAAGGTTCAGGTTTGTGGTGTACAGCCACATGTGCTGTCCATTCCGAGTGTCAATGAAGATTGATGTGCGATCGTTGATGAATCATATCTGGCATTGTCGGAGTTTTGCCATCGTTAATATTGATTTCTGGTTCTGCCGCTAAGGGGTTCTTCTAGCACCATGAGATTTCTGATGATCATTTATTGCTGAATACCAGTAGACCTGAATCGTTTGCTTATGAATCGATTTATATTATCATCTACTGCTGAATGATATACCGAGCTCATTAGGGATTTGATTGATTGAAGAAGAGAGTTGAAGAAGATTGATATACTGCTTGATATTCTGCTGCTATATACAGCTCTCAATTTGCTGATTTGGATATGAAGAACTCCAATCTCTTGGTTATTGATGACATGGTAGTCCATCAGTTTTATCGCAAGTAGAAGTTTGCTGCAGTTACCGCCTTTGTTGAAACATAGGTTGAAGAAGTTCCACTGGTAGAGTAACCTAATCCCACAATCACCCCCCTCCCTAGTATCATGAGGAAGAAGACTTCCTCATCATTATGGTTTTATGTTTTATTGTAGAATTGTATATATTTTCTTTTAATTCCTTTATTCCCCTCCCTACTTCCCCCCTTTATTACCCTTTCCTTCTTAAGTTTATCATCCATTACCCCTATTTTCTTGACCATTCCAAGTTTACCCTCTGGCTTGTGCTTCAAATTAGATTTCAAATAAACTATGGTATGCCTCACCCCATTGTGACCATGAAATATTTACAGAACTGCCACTATATATTGTTATTGATATATTTTGAGTCTTCTCTAGCTTGAGTGGGCCCATAAGTGTAGTCAGAATTTACAGATTTGGTCTGTATATTTGCAATTTTATTGCTTTGGTGGGCCCTAGATCACATCAGTTTGGGGTTCCAATTTTTTGAAGATTGGTACTTACTACTTACTACTTACTACTTACATGGAGTGATGGTTGATTGCCATTATTGGAGTTTATTTGCTCAGATTTGTTTAAATTTGGCCTATCTAGTATTTATTTGCTATCGTGAGGGGGAGATTCGAGATTATTCATGGCTGTTCTTGATTATAGGATTTCTGAGATGTTCCTCCTTTGTGTTCTTGCTATTCTATGATGGTGGATTATTCTCTATTGCATCCTCTGCATTATTGGTCCATGTGTAATGCTACACATGAGGGGGAGAATGGATATTATTATTATTATTATTATTATTATCTGCTCAAATCATCAGCTTAAGAATATTATTATTTATTTCTTCGTGTCGTCTGCTTGTGTCTCAGCAAAAGATAGTAATTTGTGGTATTCAGAAACAATGCAATTCATGAATGGTCCACAACAACCTTATGCTGAGTTATTTGGTATCTAGCAACCTAAAGCTACTACTTGGTTCGCAGTAACCTATGCTACACTTTTACCTGGTTTGCAACAATCTATGCTGCACTATTTTCTGTGACCTCTATTTGGGGCCCATAAGTGCATCGATATTTGCACTTTTAATCTGTCTTCTTTGTGCAGATTACTACCTACCTTTCTTGAGAGCACTTATGTTATAGCTGTTGGATGCTGCTGCAACTGTCTTCCTTGTGAAGATTACTGTTTTGCTTTCTTTGAGGAGGGCTTATGATGTTGTTGCTATTTTGATATTTGGATTGCAGTTGGTGTTCATTGCCACTTGTTTTTCTTGTTGCTGTCTGAGATTAGTTGACATGAAGATTTTTTTCTCTATTAAAGTTACTGATGATTGGTGTGCTTGAGTTTATTTGCTACCAGAATGGAGTTCTCTCTGTGCTCATTGGCATGTGCAACTGCTATTTATGTTGAAGACTGGTGTTGCTGTTAATAGAAGTCGGACCTTGGCACAATAGTAAGGTTGCTCCATTGCAACCAAGTGGTTGCGGGTTTGAGTGGGAAAGAGCCTCTATGCGAAGTAGGGATAAGGTTGCATACATTATGACCCTCCCCAGACCCCCTAGTGGCGGGAGCCTTGTGCACTGGTTACGCCCTTTTTTTACTGGTGGTGTTGTTAATATTTGTTCTTGTTCCAAGCTGGAGCCTTTTGATATACTCCAGCTTGAGAGGGAGTGAAAGGTTACTCACGATGGGGGGAGTGTCCCTACTGTGAGTTATATTGAGGGGTACAGTTTAGGTTTGAGTCTAATTTTAGTTGTTAGTGCTTATTTTTCTTTGGTATTTCTTTGTATTAGATTGTAATTAGGTGTGAGTCTCAGTAGGTATCCTACTAAGACTTCACTTTGCTGATTCCTAAATAAAGGAGGAAGCCACAATAGGAGACCACTGAATCCTATCATGGCAGGTTGGATTTATCGCTTATGTTTCTCTCTCTCTCTTCTCCTCTCTCTTCTACTTGCAAGTACTGGTCTCAGGTCCTGGTTTGTTATAAGAAGGAAAGAGCCAGCCATAGTGAGGTTACACTACCAAAAATCTAGGATGTAAATCAGTTACACAATTTCGATCAATGTCTGCCATACCGGCATGACATGTTCAGACTTGCTTGTTCATGCTTCAACTTGTGTTTCTATGTACAAATGCACTTTCCCACGAGAGAATTACGCAGCAAAAACAACTATAATGATGACCAAGGAGGTCTATTGACTATTTTAATGATAACATCAACGATAGTGGTAATAGTAACAACTTCTTTTTGCAAGATCACAATGATGGAAGACTTAAAAAGAAAAAAGAAAAAGGAAAAAAAAATAATAATACAAAAATAGTTGTCAACGAGAAAACTGATGTGGTGAGATATTCTTCAATGTCAAAAGTACTGGGACATGTGTGACAACAAGCAATGGCAACCACGGTAAATAAGTAACTGAGCTTTTCTGAGAGGAATTCACAGGTCAAAGGTCCATAATACATTGAGGGAAAAAAAGGTAGATCCATTTCTGCACAAATAAAGCTGAACCGATATTACGGGGTTACTCCACCATTACAGTGCTATTAGTTGTGGACCATAAGAATTTCCCAGTTTCACAGATACTCAACATTAAGGTGATAGTTTTATGCTCACAGCAACATATTGAATCCATAGAACTACCAGGAAAAAAAAAAAAAAACACTCCAGACCTTGATCTTAGCAAGAGCTTTAAGAAATTGGTCAACAATGAGATCAGCCCTCAGTGACTTCAAAGGACAAATTGCAAAGAAAGGAGGCGAATAGGACTAAGGATCCTTGTGATGAGAGACAAGTTACTCATCAAAAATGAATTACTAAATCAGCCATAAAAATTCAAAATCCTTCAATTTTGAGAAGATCAGGGAGATTTTTAGTATCCATTCAACAGAAGTGTAGGAATCGAACTTATGTCAAAAGGCTCTGATTCAGGGTATGCTAAATTAATCACTCCCCATCTATTTTAAAGCTGTGTATCCACGAGTTCCATAGATTTGGGATAGGCCCCTTCTCAGTTGAACTCATTCCATATTGAGTTGGACTGTTCATAACAGAGTGCAAAGGTAAATAAACACATAGATAAAGGACAACATGGACATGGTGGGAGAAAAAAAGAATCTTTAAGAAGGAAGCAGAGTGAACCATACAAAGCTCTTGCACCTCCAACTATGGCCCAACCAACATAACAACTTAAAGGAAAACCACACAGAATGACTACACAAAAATTGCAATGCAGAAAAACCCAAGAGCTTCAGACCACATAGTAAACATCAAATCACACTTCAAAGGTTAGTTTGAAAAATGAAGGCAACCAAACTTAAATGGTTATCCAAGTAAACATAGATATTCAACGAAAATAGGATGATAAATTTCCCATCCAATGGCTGTCCAAGCAATAGGTCACATGAATCAGGTCGCAAATATAGCAAACAATGATATCCAAATGAGCTCCATGCTTAGGATTAGAACCTTTATCAGGCCTACAAGCCAATCTAATCAAAAGTGCCAAACTGGCATTCAAGCTCAAAGACCTAGCAAAATGGTGCTCAGTGGGAACTGCTTCTCACTTTCCTAGAGATGACTATCGAAGAAAAAGCCTTATCTTTCTCAACTTGGAGATCTGGTGATTGAGAAAACAAAGGGCAGAATCTTATAGAGGAAAGATATCCCTTGGGGAAAAATCACAGCTAAAAAGAGTGAATTTGTCAATCTTCCCATTGAACTTATTCCAGTCTTAAGTGAACAAATGAATTCCAAAGAACAGAAAATTTTCATCTTGAGTTCTTATGGAGGGCAAGAAGAGAATAAGTAATCCCATCCAGTCTAATGGAAACCAAGAAGTTGGGTAGCTACTCAGGAAAATGGTTACAGCATTCTTGGTGGGAGGATCTGGCATTATGAAGGCATATTACTTGATGGGAATATGGAACTTGTAAATACAAATGAAGCTCACATGAGGTACCCTCTATTCACAGGTATGGCATATGAAAGGCCATAGTGTGGAATTTTGAAAATATATTCTATATGCACCTTTATTAAGGTCAGAATCAGTAAGCATATCAGATTCTGGAAAGGTTAATGGTTACATCTTGGCAAACTTTGCTCGATTCCATAAGGCTATTAAGACTGTCCCCATAAATTTATCTGCACAGGACAATATTTTAAACTCATCAAAGGGCCAAGACTCGGTGTCCTTCGTTCTGAGTAGTTTTCTTGATAGGAAGTACAAGGACTGTTTGTATCTATTCAAATGTCTGATAAAGATGATAATCACATAGGAATTGTATATAGGGACATTAGAAAACTGAGTTCAAAGGAATGTTCACCACAAACATTCTACAAGAGTTTCATCGAGGGAGTGGTGAACTTACCTCTCAAGAGCTAATTAGACAAGACATGCATCATTTTAAGTTGAGGCACACTGATTTTTTTGATATCATCTACAAAGTTTAAACATCTAAAGGCTAAGGGGTTTTTAGAAAGCAATTGAATGCATTTTTTTTTTTGGAAGATGAGGAGTCTGCAGCCCATCTTCTCATTCAATGTGAGAAACCTCAGTGGTTGGTTTCATTATGCTTACTTTCAGAAACTACAAGGGTTAAACCCATGATCAACTTTTTGAGATTTTGGACCGCTAGACAGCTATAAGCTATGACACATAGGCAAAGATGTTATGGAGAGTTAATTCTTTGGCAGTGTGCTAGGGTTACATGAAGAACAGAAGTGAAGCATATCTAATGGAAGCTAGCACTCAGGCGCGTGCTAATGTGCGCGGACTTGTTTGGTTCTCATGGTTCACACGTCAAAGTGCTTCGAAAGGCACCGACTCCATTCTGTTGAGGCTATCCCAAGGAAGTATTTGTTGATAGAATGGGCAGGTGAACGACCAGTTGATTTTCAGAGATAATAGATTATGGATCATCGAAAGGAAGAAAGTTGTCCATAGACATGAAGAAACTCCTGAATGTTAAATAGAATATGATCAACCAATAAAGCAGATAAGATGCATGTGGCACTATAGACTCTGCAATGCCTATTATTCCATGTACTCTGGTAGAATTAATCCACTACTGTGAGGCTTAGACAAATGAGCACTTCCAATAATTGCCTACAGGGAATGACCACTGATAAGGAAAATTCAAACGATTGTAAATACAAGGGAAGCTTAGTCTCAAGTCCTTTCGGACATCAAGAAGAATACACATTGTAGTGAGACAGGTGTTCAGCCCCTTTCTCAAAAAACAACAGGAGAAAGTTGTTTGGGATGTTGACCTTTCCTCTCATAAATACTGTTGAAGAAAATTGTAATCAAACAGGAAGACAGTAAGTACTTCAATGTTTGCCAATCGAAACCATTTCATATTCATCGTTCACAGATGTCAATACAAGAACCCACAGAGATCGAGACTCCATTTGTTCATAAAGTGTAGCAGCAGAAACTGAAAACCCACGAACAGGATAAGTCACCTGACGCGGCTACTAATTTTCCAACAGGTTCATCAAAAAATATTGGTACAAATCAAATTATCGAAAAGCCCCGTTCCATGAGAGTCACACATGTCAGGAAATTGAGAATGAGGTACAGAAATCAACGAAAGCAAGTGTATCAAACAGGCAAATATATGGTGCTGTAGCGTGTAATATTTACAATAGCCATCGACATTAGCAATCAATTAAGTTCCCCAATATGCAGAATACAATTAAATCTCAATCACAAACCAAAGAATCATTCTTTCGAAAAGTAACCCCTATTAAATATCAAATGAGGGTAAAATATTAAGGGCGGTGGTACCTCTTCTCGCCACCAGTGTAATACTCCTGAGGGCCATCGGAGTCATCGTCGGAGCCGGGACCAGAAGCACGGTTCAGATCAGAAAGCGTACGGATGCCTCCGGTACGGCTGCCAGAGGGCTTCGAGGGTTTCTTGTCTCGGGAGGACATGGGTACCGTGGTCGATTGAAAATTGGTAGGTGGAGGAATCAACGGAGACGGAGATTGAAGAGGACGAGGAGGCAGAGGATCGAAATCGTTGGTGGTGTCGTCGTCATTGAAACCGAGATTGTTGTTTTCAACGTAGGTAGAGAGTGCAGAGTCGAGATTCCAGTTGTGACTCTCCAAGAAGAAGGAAGCTTCTTCTCTCGATGAAGATGTGAACTCGCAAAACCTGTCCACCAAGTGTTTGTTGTTATTCTCTCCAACTCCGCTCTCCTCCATATTTCAACTCTCTTCTACTAAATTGTATAACTGAGAACTACAGCAACTCACAAATTATGTATTTCACAGCTTCACTCCTCCCGGCTCCTTAGATCTCCCTTATAAGCCTAAAACACATGTGGGTCCCACAAAAAAAAATCTTCAAAAAAAATTCCCCCCCAACTTTTTTACTCTGTTTCTGGAGTGGGGCCAACAAAAAACCTAGTGATGCGATGCACGAATGACAGATGCTAGTGACCCTGATTAAAAGATGTAGACTGGATACCTTTTGCATGGCAGATGATATTTTGTTTTTTTAACTAGAGGATGGCTGATGATAGATTCCTTCCTTTTCCCAACAAAAGAAGGAAAAAATGGGGTATTCCTTAGATGGATCCTTTGCGTGTCGTCCGCCTCTTTCTCTCTCCTCTTTGTTTTCATGCGACGCTCATGAGGTTTTCATAGCATAGGAGGGTCAGGGTGCAATGCAGTCCATATATAGGAGGGCAATGAGGGTATTCCCAGTGTAATTTAGACGAATAATATTTATTTTTTGGTAAGAGGAGGAATAATTTGTTATGTGCACAGCGGTGCGAGGAGAGAAGAGATTGGGATGTGATGAGGGTAAAATTGCCATTACATCGGGTCATCTTTGGCTCATCCTTGGTCGATCCGACCCCATGGTTCATCCTTGGCCAACCCGACCCATTGACTCATCCTCGGTTGAGTTGACCCCATGGCTCATCCTCGGTCGACTTGACCCCTTGACTCATCCTCAGCTGACCCGACCCCTCAGCTCATCTCCCTAAAGAGTCTGATCCGATTCCAGCAATTGCGGGGACAATCCTGAGGATCGCTCATTGCTGGTTCAGCAGATCTTATCGCCAGCTTAGCAAATCTTATCGCTAGGAAATATCCCAACAAATAAGGTAATAGTTACCTAGTGGGACTCTTCCAAGAATTATTCTAACTAGAGTGAACTACTTGCCAAAATAGGACTCTCTTCTACCGCCTCTCTTCATTCACTGCCTATAATTATCAAGGTAAGCCCCCAAAAACTAAGGAGGAATGATTTTCATAGTAAACTCTCATGAGTAATTGTTGTGAAAGAAATCTGACTTAGGCATCAGAGAGTCCCTCGTTGAGTCAGCTCGGATCTCCTTTGTTTGCTCTTTTGTGCAGGTTTAGCGTGGAGTACCAAGTCTTGTGAGGAAGATCATTCGGTCAATTTTTACCGCATCAGGATGATAAAAAAAAAAAAAAGAATTAAAGTAATTGAGAAAAATTGAAAAAGAGAGGAATTAGGGGAAGAGATGAAGATTGTGTTTGGTATGCATTCTTGAAATGCATTCTAAGTACAGAACACATTTTGAAACGAGAGAAACATTGTTTAGTATATGCATTCCCATTCTAAATCCCTGGAATGGGCTCAAGAACAAGCCTCGTTCTGGAATAGGCTAAAAGCTCCATTCTAGCGTTCTTGTTCTTGTAGAAGCGACTTCTTCAAACATGGCGTTGCTGCTGAGAAATTCAAAAATCAGAAATAAAGGGCATCCGATACCATCATGACCACAAGAGCTCAGAACCATCCTTAATTTTGTCACATTAAGATCCATACATGATTGTGTATTGTGATTCATCTACACTAGTGCCCAATTAGTAACCACACCACAAAACCCTCCCCTATTTCACATTCAAATCCTACACGGCCATAGCATTGAAGAGCTTAGGCCTAACCACAAGCTTGCTCATGATGGGCTGATGGGTTCTTATTGAGCTCTAGGTGTAGGAGAGACCGACAAAGTTGGCACCAACAACGACATTAGTATCAACTTAGGTGATCATGTCTATCATGTATGGATAGGTCATCTAGCATCATCTTGCAGGAGACGATGGATTCCTTAATGGGTTGGAATTTGAAGGATTGCTATCATTTTGTTCCTCATCTTCTTTTTGTTCCGTTTTTTGTGGTTCGGTGGCCGGAGAATGGTGGGAAGGACTGCCCTTGGAGCTATGGTTGTAGGTTACAAATTGCAAATCGATGGTTAAGAGCGCTACTTCTGGCTTTAGTGTTTTTAAATTCTTCTTTTCTTTTCTTTCTATCGAAATCTACATTAAATTCAAGTTGGATAGAATTGGAATCCTTTGTTATTATAAATTTCTGTTGTTCTATATATATATATATATATATATATATAGTGGGAAATTGTAGATGCCCATGAGGTGTTTGAAGAAATGTCTGAATACTCTATACTCAATAATGCATTTTAATCAAATTGGTATCCAAACATTGTTCTGATTCACAACTAAGAATGCATTTTGGATACTCAGAATGGGAATGTGCGTTCTCGTTCTAAGAATGCTTATCAAACACAGCCGAAGTTTAGCTAATTGGGAAATAGTCGGCCTCTTGACTCTATCGAGGAAGTCATGCCACAATAAATAAGAATATAAGGTTAATCGAACTACTAACCCACATAACCCATGTAACCCATTACTAGCAACTACTAATATAATTGACCAACTCAATTAGTCAATTACTACTAATTCCACTTCTTACACTAATAATATGCTCTGCGTCTTGATTCTCTACCCACATGGAATCCTCCACACCTCCCACTGGCTTAACTGCTTGACCTACTTGTGTAAGTAGTGTCCTTCACGACAATAACAACCCATGTGCCTGATGTAGCCAATTGGCACATAACAGAATTTCTCGTTGAGGATATCATGGTAATCGGTAAGGGGGTCAACCACTCGGGCTCAATCAGGCCTAATTTGTCCCATCAATTTTATTGCATTTTCCTATCACTTAGTCAACTCTCGTAGTCTGCGTATGGACATGTCACTCTTCTGTTGGTTGGTTATTGATTTACAATCGGGTTCTTTGACTGTATTAGACTTTAAAGGGAATAATTGGGATAAAACTGGGGCTACGTATTTGGGTGTGTCGTTTAGTCTCTTTCAAGCACTAATCGGACTATAACTAAGTATTGAGAATGACATGCACATCATCATTCTAGCCCTAACAATCAGACTATAATCAAACATTGAGAATGACATGCACATCATGACTCTTCCATGTTTTGGTGGTTGGGCTTTAACCAAACGATCCTAGTAGGAGGAGGGAGGGCTTGCAGCAATTAGAGAGTTGTGCTGTAAAATTTGACGGATTTTATAGCTAAGATGCAAGGGGATCCAACGATCAAGAAAATGCTAGTGTGTACATCATTTTTTCATTTACTTATTATTTTAAACATCATGAGAAATGGGAAAGATCCTCTCAAGTGCACCAGCCTCTTCAGTACACATTAGATGACTGGAAGGCACTTAGGGTGTGTGCCCAGTGCTGCTAGCTGTCTTATGTGCTCTAGAGGGGCTGACACATTAGAGAGGATTCGAGTCCGTAGTGGACAAGCAAGGTCAATCTTCTTCAGCACTTCCAACATGGCAAGTCTCTATTTATTTATTTAAGTCAATAAGCCTTATCATGTTATCTTTTGAGAGCTGAACAAAATAAGGCTATTTATGGATCGGCACTAGTAAGATTGGTCTATTTCTCACCTAGTACACATAGTTCAATCTAAAATCAAATCCCTCCTGAACTGTGAACTAGTACTATTTGCCGATGATTGCGTCATTTTATCGAAGGCTAGTTGTTTGGAGGGTACATTTACATTGTCTCTTCTTTCTCACTATTACTGTGTTTTCTGGTCGACAAAAGGAACTTAGAAAAATTAGGCATTCTCTTTCTAAGCAAGTTTTTGTTTTTAAGTTTTGTTTTTTTGTTTGTTTCTGTTTTTGTTTTGTTTTGTTTTGTTTTGTTTTTCTTTATTCGAGCAAGAAAAAAAAAAAAGAACTTACATATTTATCAAGTTTCCAAAAGAGACTTGTCCAATTGATAACCTAGTTCTTCCTCCCATTGCCTTATAAGCAAACACCTTAACAAGATTTACCAAATTGTCATCATTTTTTACACAAAAGATTGGCTAAATAAGTAATTATCCAATTCAATCCTACAGGGAATAGTGGCCCACAATCACATCAAAAAATGGTTAGGATTCATTAACTTTTCAAGTTCTTCCAAATCTGTCCAGATCGAGCGCACCACCCATTCATGCTTGATAGATTCTTCAATCCCGATCAGAATTCCCAGGGCCGCTGCATCAAAAGCCTCTCCTGTCATTAATGGTTGACAAGTAAAAATAAGCATTGATTTTGAGAGAAAAGGGTGGTTTCCCATCCTTGATATTTTAAGAGACCGGTTAGAGATTGCAATGATAATGAAAGCATTGTCATGTAAAAAAGAAAGGTTGAGAGGTTACAACAATAATTGGTTCCAAACCAATCATCTTTGGTATAGTATAAACCTCACCATTGAGAAAAGAAAGCCAATTGTTCACCTATATTGTTACAAGGAGAGTGTTTGGGGTTTTTGATCTCATAGAAACCACATTCCTATGCTTCCATAGAACATAGTAAGTTGTTATGAACATGGTAAAGAAATGGACCAAGTCAGATTTTGGGATGGTGCGAGAATTAAAAAAAAAATACATTATTAGAACATTCAAAGAGGAGGAACGGAAAAACTCCATTCTTAAACTCGAAGGGCCCACAACCCAAATTCTTTTTGAGAATTCACATGTAAGGGAAACATGTTTCCTATTCCCTGTGGCAAAGGTCACAAGAGGTGTCTAAGTCCATCCATTTGTGCAAAGTCTCTTTGGAGGGGATTCCATCAAAAGCTAATCTCCAAATGAACATCTTAAATTTGGAGTGTAATTTGATTTTCAAAAAAATCGCCACCATCGAGAGCATGGAGATGAGCAAAATATCTGTTATAGCACCCATGGGAGTTAGCATGCATAGGAGTTGTGAGAAAATTTGTAGTAATCTTAGTGGTTATTCCCTTTTTTGATAGATGACGCCACCATCTATCAGAGTGATAAATTAAGGTAAACTGGAAATCACATTTGCAATATAGACAGGAAAAATGGAATGTGATAAAGTAATGTTTCATTGATTTCCCACCAAGAAAGCATTGACAGTATCAAGAATATTAGAAGAAAGAATTAAAATCCAAAGGTCATTCCAGGAAAAAAGTATCATTCCCATTACGTATTCTGTGATAGATCACTTGCTTTAAGATAGAAAGAATACTTACAATTGCATTCCAATAGGTAGATCTTTCTAAGCAAGTTGAGGTGGCTTCTTCAATGGACTTTAAAGCCTTGTCTCGATTCATGCTACTTGTTTGGGCCTACTTTCTAACAAAATTTCTTTCCTTGCAGGGAAAGAATTTCTTATCAAAATTGTTGCTACCTCTTTTTTTAGGCCCCAAGAAGAGTTAAATTCATGACATCTTAATTTTGAGGTGTTAATCTTTGCCAACTGAGCAACCATTCGGTTCAAAGTTGTTGCTACTTGCTTACCTTGTTATGTCATTTCTATGCTTTTATTCACTATTTCTATTTGTCATGCTCTAAATCACATTATTTCTAAGTGTTATTGGATTAAATGGGAGAAGTAAAACGGATGGGGGTTGGGATTTTAGACTTTGAAAGCTTTAACTTCGCTCTAGTAGCCAAACAAAGGTATTGCATTTTACATAACAGTGGGGGTTTGTGAGTTCAATATTAAAAGGGAAATACTCCCCTTCTTCCTCTTTCCTTGATGTTAAGCCTCACAAGAACAACTCCTAGGCTCGTAGTCTGCTTAAGGAAAATATCTCATACTAAAGGGATTTCGCCGGAGAATTGGGATGCCACTGGCCCACTACTACTTACATTTTTGAGGATGCTTGGGTTCTCAATCTGTGATCTGGTATAGTATCTTCCCTTATTTCTCTCCAATTCTAGAAATCTCTTTGTGTGTTGATACTTCATTTCGGCCGGTACGGCCTTTAAGAAGTAGAATATGTGCTAAGGGAATGACCGATTTGATGTTGATCTATTGGATGATCGTGTTAAGGAGTTGATCAATCAAGCTGACTGATAATCATGTTGACCAATAAAACGAGGACCCCATGTTGATCCATCAGAGTGTCCTATCATGCTGATCGAATACGATCAGGATGATTGAATACGATTAGGTTGATCGAATATGATCAAGTTGATTGATACACAAAATAGCCAAAGGATGGAGATCAAGGGAGCGATAAGTGTGCAATTTCAAGTGGTTCGAGCAATTTTAATTATTCAAGTGGGTCATTGCTGTTGTGGAAATTTAGGCTATAAAAGGAGCAACAATAATAGATCAAATACATTTATATTTTCAGTTTTTATCTTTCTTTTTAGATTAGTCTGAGATATGCCAAATAGATTAGCAAAGACCATAGCGTCCTTTGTTTTATCGTTATTGTCTCAAAAACCATGATGACTTGTGTTTTATCATGGTTTTCTAAGTTTTTATTCATGGTAGTCCTTATTTTGCCATGATTGATTGTAATGGATTGCGGTCTTCTTCCATTGTTTTTTCATTTTAAGTCTTTGGAGCAATCAAGACATTGGAAAAATCTCACTTTCTCCTCAATTAGAAATCAGTCAATCATATTCCATAACATTCTCTCGAGTCTATATGACTCTAGCACACCCACACACTTCCGATATTGTAGCCAACAGTATGCCGCAAGACAAGAATATGATTGGTTATTGTCCTCTAGGACTAATGATAAATTTTGTTGTTTCTTCTATTTATTTTGGGAAATTTACATCCACCACCTCTTGCCTTTGCCCCAATTACATCACCCCCCTCTCGTTTTGTTTTTTACATTTAAATCCAAAAAACAACACCGTTTCATTAGTGTGAGTTTCGAAATTAAAAAGACCTAACTACCCTTCCTACTCAGCATATCCAAATCACAAATATCCTTGCTGTCGAGAAACACAGTTTTTGCCGGCGGTTCCCAAAGTCGATTCAAAGCCCTTAGCATCGTCGATTTGCCACTACCGCTGGGTCCAATCACACATTTTGGTATATCTACACTCACTCCGTTTATTATCGTCACCCCTGGATCGAATACTTTGTTTAGTCCATGGATTTGGAGTTTCGATTTCGTTTCGATTTGAGCATCTCCATCGATGTCTACCACCAAAAGATGCTCTCAGACATCACCTGTGAACCAGAAATTTAAGAGAGAGAGAGAGAGAAGAGAGAGAGAGAGAGAGAGAGAGAGAGAGAGAGAGAGTTTTTATTGGTTCTGAAGATTACCAGCGGGTCCCATTTGTTGTGAATGGAGAAGAAGGGGGTGAGAGTTTAGAGATTCTTATAAATGAAAGGAATCACAGACCAAGTTTAAATCCTAAGTCCCAAAGTGTTTCTCTTTCGCCAGAACTATCTACGGTGAGCAACGTCCCATTGTCGGAACAACTTCATGTTCGTCGAAATGTATTCGGTGAGGTATCGCAGAGAGGAATCACAAACCAAAGTTTAAACCCTAAGCCCCAAAATGTTTCTCTTTTGCAGGTTAAAGGTTATAAAGAAAGGTATTTTGGGGATTTAAAAAAATTAGGTTCAAATTAATAGGAAAAACCTCAAACTAGTGAAACGATGTTAGTTTTTTGAGTTTAAATGTAAAAAATGAAACGAAAGACAGGTGATGTAATTGGGGCAAAGGCTAAGGATGGTGCATGTGAATTTTCCATTTGTTTTTATTGTTTTCAATTCAATGTTATGGTCCAAGTGACTAGGTAAGACCCACCAAGGGATCGCATAGAGATGCACAAAGGGGTCAGACAAGATACCGGCAAAAGACCAGATAAGACCCACCAAGGGCCAACAAGGGGGGCTCATTGGACCACGCTAATACTAGCTTGGTGGTCATCCACATATTCTACTATTGTCGCCTTCATACTTTTTTACTCTTTTAAATAGATTCTAATCAAACGGTTCTCTATCATTCATTTCAATCATAGAGGATACTTCATTATAAGGGCGTTCGCTGCGTTCCAACGGCTCTTTGTTCTCAAGTAATGTCTACTTTCTAGTCTGTACTACACTAGTGAAGACCAAAGGGTAAATGGCTGGCTTGGCCGGTCGCACCGAAACGGACCAGGGCCGTCTCACACACGCTTTTGATGCCGGATTATTGTCCGGTTCGTTGCCGGCCGACACACCTAGCACGGCCGACGCCGATGACGACGACGACGACGACGAGGAACCCTTCCTTGAACCGTCTCCACCAGACTCGTCGACGGAAGATTCTATCAGCGACTCGAATCGGTGGGGTGATCTGGCTGCCAGCATCCATGTCTTCGCAGGAACTCTGTTGCGGATGGAGGTGGAGGAGATGGAGGTGGTCAAGGCTTGGGAAGCATCGCGGATGGAATCGGAGAAGCGTAGAGTGGAATTAGAGTTGGAGATGACTCAGATGTTGTTGAAGATACAGCTCCAGGTCGCTTCGTTTATTTCCCAAAAGAATCGGAATCGGAAGCGGAAGAGGAAGCGTGTCGAGGAGGAAGACGATAATTCGACCTGGGAACGGTAAAACTATGAAGTTAAATTTTTGAAAATGGTTTAGATTTATCGGCGCCCTGTGTTCCATAATCAATCAATTAATTCTTGAAAAGGAAAAATAAATAAAAGAAAGAGTATGATGAATAGTTCCATAGATTTGGTTGCTTTGTATGAACTTGTTTGGTGGGATTGAATGACCCCAACCATCAAATCAACTCTGTTCCATGATCTTATTGACCAATTGAGGAGGTTGAATTGATTAGATCAATTGGAATTCACTGTTCTATATCTGCACTTTTGACATGAAAAAGAATATGAGTAGTTGGTTCGTTGTTTCAGTTATTAGTTATGACTTACAACCATGACTTACTGATATCACTTCTTAAGCATCGGTTAATTTGTAGGTGATTCAAGCCCAATGATCTGGTTACTGAATGCAAGAAGATATGCACTATAGGTGTTGGTTGGTTTGGGCTAGTTCCTAAAATGGGTCATTCTATCGAATGATTTTGTATTATTCATCCTCTTTTTATTTATTTATTTATTTAAATAGATGAATGGCATGCATTTTTTTCTGATCAATATTCTGTTGATTTTGTTTGGATATTTTTTAAATTAACTTCATTTTAGATGGGTTTTTCTGAGTTTGACTTCTAGTGGGATGCAATATTGTGTTAAAATGATTATTAACTTGCTGATCTAGGTTGCCACGGACTTGATTGAATTAGTTCAGAATACTGTCTATGCAACCCTTGGATTAAGATTTTTGCATTCTGGGATGTAAGTTTTATCAAACTGAAAATTATGTGAATTTTTAACATCTTGAGGCCTTTAAAAAAATTATTTCCTGCAAATTAAACACTGGACTTCCTAAGTAGTTGTTGCCAGAGATTCCTATCTACTTTTTGTCATGGTTTCTTATTTTCTCGTGACTCCCAAGCTTGTTACATCACTTGATCCATCCCCCCAACCCACAAAATGTCTTTCTCTTTGATTGGTGCCAACACAATCCTATTTTTCTAATCCGCATTGCAATATTGAACTGCTAACACCAATTAGGTCCACTTTCACTTAGAGACATGTTTCATTTTTAAAAAACCAAGATATTAGGTGGTAGACATTGATTAATACAGAATTGTTGCCTTGACATTGATTCCATATTTTAAGAGATATAATTCTGTATATTACTTAGGTTAAGATGTATTATTAGTATCAAGAACATACTTAGAAGATATTCATGTTACTAAGAAGAAGATATTTATCAAATTAATATTTCTATTGATGTTATGGTGGTGCTATATTTTTTTCAACAACAACATAGCCTTATCCCAAATAAATAGGTCGGCTAAATGGATCCTAGCTCTTGAATCAGATATATTCAAACCCATACAAGATACGAGGCCTAAGCTAAGCATGTCTTTCTTCACCACTTCTCCTATGATTGTTTTAGACCCACCCCTAGCTTTGGTTCCTTCAACCTGAATCAATCAAGTCACTCATCCATATTCAGGCATCCGAATGCCTCTGTTGGACATGGCCCATGCCACCTGAAATGACTCTGTCTAATCTTATCATGAATCGGTGCTACTCCCAACCCAGCTCTAATATGTTCATTCCTTTATTTATCCTTCCTTGTTTTCCCACACATCCATCTCAATATTTTCATCTCTGCAACACAGTTTATTTATATGACACTTCTTAACTGCTCAACATTCTAGACTATATATTATAGCTAGACGAATGATAGTCCTATAAAAATTTCCTTTAAGCTTTAAAGAGATATGCCGGTCACACAACACTCTAGAGTCTAGACGCACCTCTCCACTTTATCCACCCTATTTTAATCTTGTTGGCAATGTCATCCTCTTTGTCAATATTTAGTGTAAATTTTTGCTGGATTTTGTTGATCCAACATATTCTAATGGGAGGATGCCTATATTTAGAGGAAATGGATTATCATCCTATCATATTTGGGGCACAAAGATTTAGATCATCACTATTTAAGACTCTGTATCCTTTTTTTTTTTTTTCCTTTTTCTGAACTGATGGTGACCTCATCTCTTGCATGTTAAAGCCAGCTACCGTTACTTTCTTAATTTTTATGGCATTGTAGTGACTATATCTTAGATTTTCCTTCATTGATAATTCGGGATAGAATGGGCCTATTGCTTATTTACATTTTAGCTGCAATAAATCTAGAGGGATGACAGGAATAAACCCTTGGGGAAGGGAATAGTCTTACATGTCTGATTGCTCATATGGTTTTAGGCGTCCAATTCAGAGTGCTGCGTTGAAAGTCTTGAGGTTGACAAATGAATATTTTGAGCATAGTATTAATATCAGCTGCTGCTAGGACTGTTGGTTAAATATTGCTGGGTGGGGTACATAATCATTAGGTAGAGCGCGTCCTTGACATTACGGAATGGACAAGGGAGACGGTAGAAGCTATTGGAGCCAAAACTTGTTAGATTGAAGCATTGTACAATTCTTTGTCCGCCCCCCACCCCCTTGGATACATGTTCAACTATTCCATTGTTTTTATGATGGCTTAGTAAGCCATTGAGGTTTCTAGGGATTGCTAGTTTCAGGGTTGGCGAGGGGGTCATCAATCTGAGTTAGATCCCATTCAGACCTTCCTGAGCGGCCCTATTCCCGTGCTATGAAATTCTGCCCACTAAGGTGAGGGATCTCTTTGAAACATGATATTTCCTGTGGATATCCCAAATACCAAAACTTATTGTTGAGTTTTTAGGGGTATTTTGGTCTTAATGGGTTTTCTGGTTATCTTTTGGGTTTGGTGTGCAGGGTACAGAGGTATTTTTGTCCCCATATTATTTTTATTGATGAGATATTATAAATAGAGGAGGGGCTTGCGGCTTCCATTCTAGCCGCACGCAGTCTCTCACGACTTTGGCTGTTTCTGCTTCTCTTCTCTCTTTCTCTTTGCCTTGGTCTGATTGCAGGATCTTGATGTTGTAACACATATTAAAAAGGGGTTTATAAAAAAACATTACCTACATCCTTTTGGGCTTGCTGCTTGTGGAAAATAGTGGTCATGGCAAGAGAGTTTATACTGATGAAATTATAATATATCTAGTCAGACCAATCGGATTTTTAAATTTCTTCAAAAGGGAAAAGGAGAGGAAAACATGTTATAACATGTTATACTGCTGAAATTATGGCTCTGTTCTCTTTCTATCTAAATCAGTGAAATATTTTCTCTAAAACATTGCCCTTATTGAACCTTTTCACTGTTTTTGATGGTATATTGCTCAGATAAAAATAGGAGATAGCTTCGACCAAAAAAAAAAAAAAAGTTGACCATATGTCAGTCCATTAGTTATGATCTTATCCTTCATGACTTGCCCTGTGACACTGAAGGGTTGATCCATATCATGGAGGAACCCATGTCCATCTCACTGGCCATGTTCCAGCACAAACAAGAAGTAGGGGAATTACCTTAAAAGTGATGCTGGTATGCTGCATTGCAGAATGCCCCTAGATTCGATTACTATCTAGCACAATCTTGTAATTTTATGAACTTTGTAATCGTTTATTAATCACTTCCCTTGTCTTAAGCTGAAATTTGACCAATAAGATGGTTATGAAGTTTCTATCACATGTACCACCCATGTCTGCAACGGCAAGGAAGCTAGGCCTTGTGATGCAAATGTCACAAATAAGAAAATCAAAAAACATATTATTATACTAATTATGGAATTGCCATTCATTAAAAACTTTCCCATGCCCATTTTTTACAAAACATAAAGGGCTGCCACTGACTGACAACTACTTGACCAAAATATTTTTGGTATTCTACATAAAAAAGAAGTTATAGCCCATTGATATTGTAGGTTTCAGGGCTGAGTCTAGCTGACTGAGGCTGCCTAGCATAACATAAGATAGTATATGTGTCAGGAGAAGGATTGGATAAGGTGAGCGTACCCAATTTTCTGGACCAGTCTTCATTCCTGGATATTTCAAATGCATCAAGAAGTATCTCTTTTTTATCTGGTTGCTTAAAGGTGTCTAATTGAATAAACTTCTATATTAGAGGAGTTAAGAGAGGTTTCTTCTGGTTTGGTGATGTAATGTGAAATTTTGATTGTGATAGGTATGCCATATGCTTGTTTGTTAGCCGCAATTTTTATTGCTGTGTCATATGTAGATGCTCATTAAAGCTGGTAGAAGTTCCAACAGATGCACTTTGTTTGAGTTCAAGATGAATCATGTACTCTTCAATGGATAGAATTACTTGGAAATGGCTACGTTAAGTTATTTTTTATTTTTTTAAATGTGTGATCTATTTGTCTTCTATGTGTCGCTATGCGATAATTTGTTGCATAGGCATGTAGATAAAAATTGACAGTATATGTGTGATGGATTGTAGAGCCCATTGAGTCTTTGTCTTATATTTTTCTTTGAAACTAATTGTGTTGTTAGTCTTGGAATGTGTGGAAAATTTCAACCATCATCTTGACTTTGGAGTTTCCTTAATAGTTTGAAACAACTGCTATTGTGATAGCCCTCTTTTTGCTTGGCCCTGATGCATGGATGAATTCCTCTTCATGCAGGGAGGCAGTTCTGCTGCTTGGGTTGCTTCAATGCAATCAGGGCTTTTGAAGGGACACGACCACCGGTCGAGGCATCATGCACGTGTACTAATGGTATTTATTGTTTATTATGATGTTGTATGGATAAGGGGAAAGTTTTCCTTTCCTTCACTCATCTCTATGATCTTAAAGTTACTTCAACCCTATTGACGAAGGTCAGAAATGCCCTTTCCATTGGTCCTGGAGTCCCATTCAAGTGTCAAAATCCATGAGTGAAGAGGTGAAGGGAAACTCTTTCTGATGGATAAACACTTCTTTTTTTTTTTTTCCTGGGGTGGGTGGGGGTGGGGGAGGCGCTTACATTTATCTTTTTTTATTTAAAGTAGAGTGTGGGCTCAGATTTGATGAAATAAGAATTTTTAAGTTGGAACATAATCTGGAAACTCAAAGAAGGCATGACATCTGAATCTTGTCCTTACAGCTCCAATTGGGTGACCATTCTATGGCAACTATGATGTGAGAGTCTTTATCTCAGCTTATCCTAAGAAGATAGTTCTGAAGGGGGAGGGGAGGGGAGAGGGAGGGGAGGGGGTGGGGGGGATTCCAAAGACACGATAGACATGGAATTGATTGTTGATTTGATTTTTTATATATTAGAAAGTGAGACTTAGGTTGAGTGTATCAAATCTCATAGGAACATATGAATGTTACATAATTTTAATGTTAACGTCTGTGTTGAAACGTGTTTAATTTGGACAAAAGAAAAAAAAAAAAAAAAAAAAAAGGTGTATCTTGCAAATAGTTTGCCCTGATCGGATTTGAGTTCAAAAATGTAATTTTTTTTTTTAACAAAATTTGACTCTTGCAATTTATATGTGAAAATTATTGGAAGAACAAATAATTTACTAAATATCAGGAAGAATTAATACCAGACCATAGTGCTCTTACCAAAACTTTTCCTGGGGAGAAAAAAAGAATTTGGACATGTTATTATATTTAAGTAAAAGTTTTATTTATTTGAAAAATAGTTTCGGAAACGATTTATGGAAATTTAAAGAAGGGGTTAAGGATTTTCTGCTTTTTAAAAATTTTTAACTCTGCATTTTTTTTGTTCTTGTTTAATCCATTGTTGACAACTCAGGTTTTGACTAGGAAAACTAGGCTGAGTTTGGTCAAAATATTAGAAACCTAATCAAGAGTCATGGAGATTTGTTCTGTATTAAAAAATAACAACATTAGGATCAAATCATGCCGAGTCATTCGTGACTCGTTTGTTTTGCCCAAGTCACATCAAGACGGTTGATTCTTATCAAAAGTTTAAGTCAGCATTTCTGAATAGTTTTGAATTGAAATATATTCTAATGATGTTAAATTTTCAATCACTGAAGTCTTCATTATTGAATCTAGTCACTATTGAGTGTATATATCTAAATTTTAATTAAAAAAACATGATTCATGTCCGTGATAAAATCCATGACATCTCCTAGTTGGATTTTATCACTTTCATCCAAGAGACAATGAATGATGAGTTTCATTGAAAATTTTGAAAAACAAACATTTTTATTCCATCTTGTTTCATTTAATTTATTAATTAATTATTTATTTGGATTGCTTGAGAAAGACTAGTATGGAAATAAGAGGGGAAAATTTGACCTGACTCGCCTGGTTTTATGTGACTCGCTCCAATTCACTAGGATTTAAAGAGGATGAATCGAGTCACAAAACCTGGTTTTCCAACAATGGTTTAATCAGTTGTACACTTGTACCCAAAAATTCAATTAAGAGATCATGAGTTTTACTCACATTGCATCCTATCTATCAGAAGGAAAAAGAAAAAAAAGCTCGAAAAGAAATTTTTTGGTAGATGGCATAATGTTTGTACCTAAAGCTAAAAGCATGTTCAAGCAATGACCTCTCGAGGGAATTTTGGATCTTTACCCAATGGGGTTGGAAGGTATAGTTGGCAGGAGAGGATTCAAATTCAATGCCTTGTAGGTAGGGGTGTCAATTTCAGGCCCGGTTTGATAGGTCCGATTGAACTTGACACGTTTATGACATGACTTGGACCATCCTAATTAATAAATGTGTCGGGATTGACAGGTAGTACATGGTGCAAGAGGTAAGCATGATGGGTGCATGCCTCGTCTGGCCTGTTTAGAAGCCCGACTTGACTTGACACGTTTAGCCCGACCGTTTATATCTATATTTTGATTTTTTTGAGGTAAAATAGGGTATATATTGATATTTTTATCAATTATTGAATGTAATTAATTGTAAAGCCTTTTTTAAAAATTTTTATGATTTAATAAAATATACCAAAGTTTCTTAAATATAAAACAATTTATAATGACCGTTTGAGGTTTTATAGGTGCATTAACACATTAAAGGCCTAATTAGACCGATTAGAAGAAGCCCGATTAAAGCCCAAAACCTAACACAAGACTGACTAAGACGATTCATTCCTTAAATAGGCAGGTCATGTTGCTAGGGTACATACCCGACAAGCCCAGGTAGGCCCATTTGAGACCTGCCCGGCCCGACCAATTGACACCCCTACATTGAGGTATGTTTTTTAGGAAGTCAATGGAACTTGCTCTGCCTTCCACGAAAGAATAATACTGTAGGATAAGCTTTTCTTGACCATTCCAAAGAACTAAATATGAAAAATATTCTTATTGTAGTTGTTGTTTACACATACAAGCTTGGCTGATGACTATATGAAATTGCGTGGAAGTTGGTCTAAAAAGTTGATTTTTTTCCCTTAAAACATAAGACTATAAATTTACAATCAGATCAGCTCTATAGAACAAATGGAACACAAACTGAATTACCATTAAAGCAAGAGCTTATAAAGCAGTTAGGGCATCAAAGATGGTTTATACTATCGTTTTCTTGGGTCCAGGTGCTGGAATTCCAGTTTTTCTAATTGTGTTGAAAGACCAATCAAGGCAGTGAGGGCATCAAAGATGGTGGCATGGTTCTTATGATGGATACTGGCGCTGCTCCACCCACTGTTATTACCGTACAAGAAGAATGCACCATTAATGATGGTGGCTGTTCTGGTGGTGGTGGTGGTGGTTGTGGCGGCGTGGAGGTGGAGGTGGAGGTGGAGGTGGTGGTGGTGGTGGTGAAGGCTAGCTGAAATTATTAAATTTTGCTCCCATTTGAAATTTAAATGCTCTATCATGTGTACATGTTGTAGATGGGGGTATTTCCTTTACATAACTTCACAAATACAATTTTATTTTGAATAAAATTTGAGCTGTAATTAAGGTGTATATAATGCATTTTAATATTTATTTATTTTAGATTTCGTCTTTTTTTTTTTGGCTAAACATGAAATATAAGCTGGGGAATTAGGGATACCTATTCATAAAGTTTGGCCAATTTGACATGTCATATTTCAGATTATCGGATCAACCAGATAAATATTTCTAGTTAGACCAACTGAACATACTTTGTCCATTACAAAAATAGGGTGCAATGGCATTTTTTTTTTTTTTTTGTTTTTTTTTTTTTTTTGACCTATTCTATTGAGCTGTGTTGGTCAATGGTCAGCCTATTTGGCTCTAGTAGGGTCAATGGCCACCTACTCCTACACACATACTTACATACACCCGAATATGACAAGGTTCGATTCCAAGACCTCTTCCCCTGAGGGGGCTCTTTAAGCCGAAGCTATCATCAATAGGCCAAAACTATGTTCATTCAACGACGTTATCCCATATATATTACTAAGGGTATTAAATAGTCCGATTTCAATTTTTTTGCTTCAGGTGAAGGTACAATTTGTACACTACAAAAAAATAAATATGGCAGTGTCAAGTTCTCCAGACTTCTAATGACAATGGCATTAGGAGAAAAGACAACATTTCCCCGTTTTGATCCTGCAAATTGAGTCCCCTCCTATTGATTCAAGTTCTTGATTTTCTCCCTCTACCAGATGAATGAGGGTAACGTTGAGGGGTTTTTTTTTTTGGGGGGGGGGGGGGTGATTGCGAACTGTCTTCAAAGGGCAGTTAAAAGCCTATGCTACTTGAGAGTTGAGGTCCAGAGGAGACTATTGAAATCTCTTACAAACACATAACTAGGTCCAATAAGAGAAATAACTTATAATTTTAAGAGAAAAAGGGTAAATACAAGCTTAAGAAAATCTTCAATGGAAGAAGTTATTCCAAAGATCCAAATGAGTGTAAGTCAAAACCCAATTGGAAATAGAATGAGCAAAGATAGCTCAACCAACCTGAAAAGAGCAAAGATCAAATTGGCAGAGAAAAACATTTGTTTTTTTAAGAAACTGAGAGAAACCTTTCATCACAAATGATTGGAAATATAATATAGAAGGCTTAGTGAATGATTAACCTTCAAATTTGACATTTGATCTATCTATAAATTATCTATTCGTCCAAGAAGAAGAAGAATAACATCCTTATCTGTTTTAGGGTTTGTGTTTCTAGTGTTATCTATAAAAGAGAAAACCGCTACTGAAAATCTTATTGACAGTAAAAAAAGAATAACATCCTTATCTATTTTAGGGTTTGTGTTTCTAGTGCTATCTAGATAAGAGAAACAGCTACTAAAAATTTTATTGACAGTAAAAATTACTGCAGCAAGGCCATTGTAAATTGTCCCACAGCTATTAATTAATGGTGGTTTTTAGTATTGACCGTTTTATGCTTTTTTATTGGCAATAAAATATTACTGCCGCTAATTGCTGACATTAAGTGGCAGAAATAAATTCCCGTCATGCATTTTTCATGTTTGGTAGCAAAAAAAGAAAAAAAATATTGAATTTTAGAAGAGATATAAACGCATAAATAGTCATAATTACATTATGATTTTTGTTTTATTGTGTATTTCATCTTTTGTACTATTTTCTTTTCTTTTCTTGATTTCCAAACATTGTTTAAATGTATTATTTTTTACTGTCATTAAATGGTTTGTTATTATTATTATTATTATTATTATTATTATTATTATTATTATTATTATTATTATTATTATTATTATTATTATTATTATTATTATTATTATTATTATTATTATTATTATTATTATTATTATTATTGTTATTTTGATTTCATATATTTGATATTCAAATTGGAACATTTTGACCCAGGATCAGAAGCATAACATCAGACTATTCAGGTCAGCATTTAGAAAAAAAAAAAAAGAAAAGAAGGAAAAGAGACATATATAACCTTTGAAGGCCATTTCTTCTCTCATCCCTACCATGTTAAAATATCTTTCTTGTCTCAAGTATACTTCTCATTTCAAACTAGTCTCTCACATCGCCAAGGTTGCAATTCAACCACCCCAGCATTGACTACCGTCCTAGACTTTTGATGGAAATGGCATTGGAAGGAATGGCGACCTTCTTCCCCTCTGACCCTACAAACTATAAGTCTCCTCGTATTGACTTATGTTCTAGATTTTCTAGATGAATGAGAGTATTGTTTAGGGTTGATGTCTTATATTTTGTAGTTGGGATTGTGGACTGATAAAAGCCCATAAGAATTGAACCACAAAGGAAACTATTGAAATCTCTATTGATTATTACGAAAAACCTTGTAATTCACACATAAATATGTCCAACAAGAGAAACAAATTATTCTTCTAAGGGGAAAAAAAAAAAAAAGGTAAATACAATCTCTTAAGAAGATCTTCAAGGAAAGAAGTATTCTTAAGACCTAAATCATAGCCTATTTGGAAATAGCATGGGCACAAACATTGTCAACTCGACTAACATGAGTATAAGAGCAAAGATCAAAACTAGCCAAGAGAAGCCCTACATCCTAAATGATTGGAAATACAATAGAGAAAGCCTAGTGCATGATTCACATCCAAATTCGACATTTGACCTATCCATAAGGGTCCCTTTTTCATTCAATGTCATTATGCCATTACATCTTATCCACATGGAAAAAAATAGGCAGTTCATGAAAGAGGCCCTACGATGGATGTGTACAAATCCTTTACATGGTAAGACTAACAATTTCAACTAAAGACCAACTAGATGGTCACTAGCTCGTTGAAAACAACAACTTGGTAAGATGGTTGGTACCCTTACCTATAGGTTAGGTGGGTTTCAAGAGGTCATGGGATTGACCCTACAATCTTCACTGAGCACATTAGGTGCCTCCCCATGTAACTGGGGAGGTAGAATAAGAGTTTCTTATTTATTTTGGGGTTTGTGTTTATACTGCTATCTAGATGCCAAACTCAGGCCAATTCACTACACTCCTTGTAATCGAAAAGATCAGATGAAGACAATTCCCTATCAATCGATGGTCATAATCTCTTCGCAAAATGGATTGAAATTATCCTTGAATGTCCAAAGAAATCCATCCAACAACAATAAATGTGGTGAGGTGAAGAAAATGTTGGAAGAGAAGACGAGGTGGCAAGGGACCATCCCAATCCTTACTTTGTGGTAACCATGTTTCTTTCATCGTTTAGTTGTCCCAAATTCCTTCCTAAGCATTCTCTCCTCACAAAATTCTAAGGATAAATCTAGCACAGTAGCTAGTTCCTGCCACATGGTAGTGATTTTTTCATAGAATTGGTTATAAAATTGTTTTTTTTTTTTAAATTATTTTTTAATAAATTATATTGTATTATATTACTGTCTGATTAAGTTAAATTGGATGGAAAATCAACCCACAATCTTAATGCTAACGTGGGCCATATTTCCTCTTAATTTGAGTACCCTGTCAACTGAACTAGCTTCCTATGAATAACTATGAAGAACAAGAAGAGGAGCAAGAACAAGAATAAGAACGAGGGATGAGTGAAAGTGACATGAGCCAAGTCTTAAAGAGAGGTAACCTCAACCTATCACTTACACTGAACCCAGATGACCTATAAAGAAGGGAGGATTAAGTTGTGGATTTTCAAAGAAAGAGCCAATCAATTAGGAGGACTGGAGACAGGGTTTTAAGAATTGATATGGGATCAGCTATTATTTATATCGCGGTAGTCGATACCTAGTCAATACGGATCAATGTCACCATAGCTTTGCGGTAAAATAGAAACAAAAAAGGGGGCAAGTGTTTTCTTAGCCTACAGCTTACTCAGACACATGATTTATTTTTAAAAACAATGAAAAATTGCAATGTGTCTTGACGTACAATAAGTTTTTTCTTTTTTGTTTTTGTTTTTTATTTTCTTTATCAAGGAAAGAAAAGTACTATTAGGATAGAAAAGTCATCTTACAATAGCAAGTGGAGGACTGCCGATCATAGGATAACAATCGGTAGCCAACTTCCTTATCAAAGCCATAGTCGGGTGTCATTGAGGCTTTTATGCACAAAAGTGATGGAGCGGGATAAGTTAAATATTTTACAAAAAGTGGTGAAATAAAGCGGCCAGGCGCCCCTGGATGGTTGTGGAAGGAGGTGGATCAAGTTTCGGTTGGAGAACCAGACTTCGTTGATCGCCCAATGTCCTGATTCTGCCTGTAAGAAACCATGGAGGATTCCTTCCACTTCACATGCTTCTGGGTTATCAACGTCAGTATCACCTGACTCCATGAGCCTAAACTCACCTTTTGAGAGGATTTCGCAAGCCCAGCGCTGACCTGAGTGCAAAAGGTTGGAATAACTACTGCTAACTAGAACTATACAAGACAAAAAAGGGAGAGTAGGGCTTGTAGTCAGGCATGGTGGACCATCTGTAGGCATAAATGAAGGAGAGGTTAGTACCATAATATATAGATCAAGATCCGCAATCCAACGGTTAATATGAACCAAAATACTTGATGGGTTAAGGGAAACATGAGAAAGTAAAACCTCATTCCTATGTTTCCCTATAAAATATAATGTAATGGCTATTATCGGAAATACCCATTGGTGAAAAGACACTCATGCCCCGGTTCTACTTCCCCATGTGTGCGATAGAGTACATTAAGAGGTAGTAGGGGTAAAAGTTTGGCTCTAACAACCTAAATCCGCTTTGGCCCGCCCTAAACCCAAACAGGGTCTAGGCCAAGTTTTCTGACTCTGAGGGCTGTTTTAGGGTTGAAAAACCCTAACCCGAGTCAGGGTTGAGTCGGGCTCAAGTTGGGGCCTCAGCCCGGCCCAACCCGAACCAACCCAACCCGAAATCTAACCCTGGATTTTTATATTAGAATTAGGGCTCCTATTGTTCTATAATTTTTTAATGTATAATATGAATGGAAAAAACAGGTCAATCAAGGTTAATCCAACCATTTTAGAAGCTAGAGTCAACCCAAACCAGCCTAGCCCGACCCAACCCGGCCCTAACATTAGGACCGTGTTGGGTTGGTATGAACCCAGAGGGTTGGGCTTGAACATGAACCCGACAGGGTTGAGCATGGGTTGAATTTTGAGGACCTAGGGTTGGGTTAGGATTTTAAGAAACTTGGCCCTGTTTTACCCCTAAGAGGTAGTGTTCTTTCACCCAAAAATATATATTAGAATCTTAAGGGGCAAAATCATTCAATTTGATGACAAATTTAGAATTAGTAATAATATTGGTTTGAAACAAAACAATCACCAATCCGATACCATGCACTAAATTAAATATCTTGATCCTAGAAACCCTAACCAATAAGGGCTTAGCTAGTGCCTAACATATTATAACATGCAGTGTTTGCTTGAAGAGCAAGCGTTAAAAGGTCTCGACTCTTGTCATATTGGTGTGTGTGTGTGTGTATTTGGTGTGTTCCTCTCCTCTCTTTATCGTTCATCATTTTCCCTTTAGTGTGCATGATTAAAATCTCCTTAGCCAGTTCCTTTCAATCTTGATAAGACTTCAAGGGAGAGGGAGAGAGAGCCTATATCGTTGGTTCAACACCTTTTCCTTAATAAGAGAGAGGAGAGGAGACATGTGAGAGGAGGCCCCAAAGTCTTATCAAGATTGAAGCGTCGCTATTATCATATGCAAGTGCCTCCTATATAATTCCTCATCATTCCTAATAAGAAGGGTAATATGAGATGGGATGTGATGGAATATAGAATATTCCCACTAACCAAACACTAACAGAAATCACCACATTGAACATTCCTCCTCACATTCGCAGAATTGCAGTATCAATAAACCTATCCTCTCCTCTCCAAATTAGTCGCCGTTCGCAATTATATCCTCCCACTTGTGACTTCACTACTTCCTCTTCCTCTGCTTCCATGATTGTGATGTTGTAAGCTTGTAATTCTATATTAATTCTATATAGATCGTCAACGATTGTATGATGTAATCCTATCCTATCCAACATTCTAAAAAGGAAGTTCCCATTTTTGTGCATAAATTACTGCATAACGCTGAAATAATAGTCCTATCTCCTCCTCCAGTCCCATTAACACAAGTTCTTAATTTTCTTTTCTTAACTTAATGGTCCCATTGAAATTCTAATATGTCCCTACTAAGATGATGATGAACAGATTAAACAAAGCAACTAACTTTTTAACTACCTTGTTAATGTTTTGTTAATAATACATAAACAGAGGCACAGAGCCTTACTTTCTAAGCAAGCATCAGAAGCAATTTAGAGATTTTAATTTTTAATTACACACGTTATAACAAAAGTGAAAGCTTCAAATTACAATTAAATAAACCCCAATTACCTGTTTAGTACACTTTCTTCGAGAATATGGTTCTCAGGTTCAAGAGGTTACCCACACTATTACCAGCGGAGCCGCCGCTTCTCCCACTCCCACCACCACCACCACCGGTGCTCTGACCATTACTACTACTACTATTATTACCACCGGCGGTAGCAGCGGTATTGTTCGCGTAGCTTCTACAGCTCAAATGGGGGCGATACCCGATGCACATCGGAACATTCAAATTCAAAACCCTGGTCCTAGCTCCGCCTCCGCCTCCGCCTCCGCCTCCAACTCCAACTCCACCACAATTGTTCTTGTTCCGGCGAGTTTCTACGGCTTCTTTCTTCACACCCTTATCCGCATTCCGGACCATCATCGGCGTTCCAGTCCGGTCGGAGTTTTTTAGGCCGGAGCCACCGCGGCGGACTTGCCAAACAGGGCTACTCCTTCCCAAATGGACCCCACCTCTGCCGGGACTACTCGGCCATTTCCTGGACTTGGACTCACCAGCCGAGTTGCTGCGTGAACAGGGCGCGCTACTCACCTTCCTGGTTGCGGTGGCGGAGGCAATCTTAGGCCTATTGCCGCTGTTCCCGGCGGAGTGGCTCCGGGAGAAAGGCCATATATTGATGTTGAGCTCTGTCCCGATAACGCCGCCACCAGCACCACCCTTTCTCTCTTTCTTCTTCTCCTTCTCTTTATCCTTCTCTCTGTCTTCGGCTGCTGTAGAGGATGTTGTGGTGGTTGTTTTCTTCTCCCCTAACCTGAAAATGTCTCTCCATCGTTTTGAAGTAGACAACACCGTCGATGACTCAGTTAACGCGGCTGATGACTCCGGTCCAGGTCCGGGTTCAGGCTCAGTTTCAGGATTAGGAGTTTCTGAATCGGCTTTGTGTTCTTCTGGGTCCGGTGGTTCGGAATGGTGCGGGAGGAGTTGAAGAGGGAGGAGGACACCATCGACGATCAATTCGTCAGCAGAGAGGAGTTGGGGTTGTGGAAATGATGGGTTCCTGACCATCCAGAACTCAAATTCGGGAGAGTTTGAAGCGCTACTCCTCCTTCCACTGCTGCTTGGAGAGAGAACTTGAACAGTTGAGGAGGAAGAGGGGTTTTCTGGTTTGAATCTCGGTTTCTCCATGGAAAATGATGATGATGTAAAGAGAAAGAGATGAGTGGAAGAATTGTTATGTGGGGGTTGGAGGAGGTGAAATTTCTTTCTTTTCTCGGGAGTCAGCACATGGTTCCGTGCAGGTCACCCTACAGGTATTAAAGAAAGGAGAATTGAGTAGTTAAAGGTTAGAGAGAGAGAGAGAGATGAACTGAAGTTTTTTGGAACTTCCATTGATATTCTATTCTATCTAATCAGAGATTGAAACTGGGTTTATCTTTTAGGTTTACAACACAGAACAGATAAGAAACAATACGAGGGAGAAGAGGGGAAATACAAAATTTTCATGTTACTGGTCCACATCGTAGTATCGTACTGCACAAATTATATGCCGATCCGATCCGATCCGATACCTTTTTTTGTTGTGGACCCTACTTTAGATGAGCTCTTTTGGACGTCCAATAAATAGACGGCTGAACATTTTCTGTATTTGATCTGTCAGGTAATAATACTTCTCCACATGAAGAGCTGAATTGACTTCCATAACCGTTGGAAGATGGGGTTTCTGTGTCAAAATCATTCATTAATCAATTTCCCTTATTAAAAAAAAAAGAAAAAGATTTTCCTCATCACTTAAATTAGTGGACTTTCCCATACATTATTAATCCATGTGACACTGATTATTGGTTTTCGCCACGAAAAAAAAAAGAAAAGAAAAGATTATTGGTAAAGTTTTTCCTTCACCCACCCCTCTGGAAGTAGGATTCACCCATAAATCTAAGATTATTAATATTTTTTTATATAATTTTGTTTTGATTGCAGATTGTTATCTGATTATGTGGTCATTGCGCGAGTGTGGGAACCAATAAAAGGGTAGGGTAGTATTTTCATTACTTTTTTATTTTTTATTTTTCAACGGGGATAAGGTGAAGACTAGGAGCTTGAAACTATTACTGCTTGAGAGCTGGCCTCTACAACACCAAGCTCATTTCCTGAACTTCTCGAAACGGAGGCATGTAGGAGCAGGTCTCTACTGCACCAAGCTCCTTTCACATCTTCCGCTCCTTATATTAAAGGGTTTGAAATACACTTAACTATTCTTTTGTGATTAGTTTTAATCATTAATGATGAAATGAGAATCTCTTCACCAATGGTGATGTAATGTCATGATTGGACTTTGATTACTCTCACACCTCTATTATTTATGGTCCGAGGTATCTTCTATAGTCCAATAAGAGGGATGAAGAGATTCTCTCTTCACCATGGGAGGAGACAAACTGTATCCCTTCCTCTATCTACCAAACAGACAATTACATGTGGCATTTGTTGTGGTATGCAATTGGGCTAAAGGTTTTCAGACTAGGTCGATGATTAGTGGACAATAGTAGGTTAACAAATATTTGCTTCCAAAGGCCTAACTATGGCATTACAAGGCACATAGACCCCAATCATAATATGGAAGCTATGGTTGGACATGAATTCTTCAATTATGAGATTTACATGTGAGATGTGGAAGTCCACATGCTCCGGATATAATTAGTCAACTTTCGGTTCTGTTTCCTTTTAGAAACCGGTTATTACTTGATATAGAAGCTTCTACCAAAATAAAAGTTGGTTTTCTTTCCTTCAATTGATCTGACGGTTGTAATGAACCCATGGGGGTGGGTCCCATGGATGATGAATAGATGGAGTTAGTGGTTGAATGTGCAATACAAGTTATGTCTTATCATGTCATGTGAATGGTGGAGTCCATGGAGTTCATGGGGTCAGGAGTTTTGCTTACTTCTTACTTCTTACTTCTAACATCTGAATAGGTTTGGATATTAGAATCGGACCGATTCTTATACAAAAACTAGGGCTACTGATCTA
The DNA here is from genome assembly GCF_013358625.1 of Macadamia integrifolia. NCBI lineage: Eukaryota > Viridiplantae > Streptophyta > Magnoliopsida > Proteales > Proteaceae > Macadamia > Macadamia integrifolia. The sequence goes on along the minus strand of NC_056569.1, from coordinate 25,470,484 downwards.
CACACCGATTTTGGGGCCGAATCAAAATCGATTGGGACTGATCCAGATCCCGATCCTTATATTTTTGGTAGAAGGAAACATATTCATTAAACCAATAGCTAAACTAATACTTGTCAAGATATATGATTCCTTCACTTACGGAATGAAATTAGGCTAAATTATTATACATATCACCGACATGGACAATTTTGTTCAACTTCCTTAGACAAAATGGAAATTACATTCTTGAAAATAATTGGACAAATGAATGATATCATCTACCACAGGTTGCACTGAGATAACCATTGTAACCAATGGATTTGTTACGTAAGGCCAAAGTTTTGTGCAGTCTGTCTCCACCATGATCCACTAAATTTTGTCCGATAATACTTCTAACATTCTAGCGTGCATTGCCGTAGTTTCATCTAAAAGAATACAAGAGAAAGATGTGGGTTCAAATTTTGCTAAGCAAATCTTTTTTTTTTTGGTAAAACAGCCAATCCACTATATGGTTGGATTGTTTTCCTTATTCATGTTCATATGTACTTTGTGATATGTTCATTCAACTAAAATAAATGATGGAAAAATATAAATACAAGTTATAAATAATGAATACATTTTATAAAATATTTTACGTTTAAACAAACGGAAAACCTAGTGCAAAGTATTATAGAAAAGCGATTTCTTTGCCAATCCTTTTGCCTACATAATATATGTTGAGTTTTTCTATTTGAAAACATCGAAGAAAAAGTGAGCTCTATAATTGGAAAATTTCATGGTCATATGGTGAGATAACAGCCTAAAAATTTTAAAGATGGATAAGCTTTTTTCACATTTATCCTCACCCACAATCCTTAAACACCCCCTTCAACAAGGGCCGGCCCCAACACTACCACCAAGGTTGAAGTGAAATTCAATCTCAAGACTTGGTTGTAATCAGCCAAGGTCCTTTATTCATGTATCAAGTTTGAGCTTAATTTGATTTCGGAGTGTAAAATTGAATTCTAATAAGAGTATTTATAATTGTTCAGGTTTTTTTTTTTTGGTGACTCACCAAACATCACCTACCTTAAAGCAGCTCGAGTTGGATTCTACTCAACTCAATTACCCAAAACTTGTATTGGCAAAGGCATTTGGGACAAGGGTAAGATTTTTGTGGGAATCACACACATGTATATTAGACTTAGATTTGCTTAACTAGATTGGTTTTAGATTCAAGTAAAATTATAATTACGCTAGAGTTTGGGTTTCTTAAACTGCCTATTTATTGTCTCTTTGGTGGAGAGAGCTATGTGCAAATTTCTTTTTGTTAATACAAAATTAGGGAGAAAGAACTCTGCTAATCTGGTAGGCAACACCATCACACGTGACCAATGGGAGGGAGTGTGGGAGCATCTTAAGCTCATGGAGTGGGGGTGACGTGATCTTATTGCGCTCGCTTGTGTCTGGACATAGACAACATCAGATTAGCAAGGTTCTTTCTATCATAAAATTATCTGGTTCTCTCAGATGGATATAAACATTGTGTTTACGCATTCATCCCAACATCTTCCGCCACACTCAACATAATATTATCATATATACATATCCTCTTAATTCCAAACAGATAGACATAATCAGGGTTTGGTATCTTAAAAAAATTGGGATTTTTGGTACCATTTATTTATATTTTTTCTTATCTATGTCTTCACTATCCTAATTTTTTTTTCAAGCCAACGGAAGGAAGAAGAGTTTCAAGATGGTTTCAGGATAACCATCTAACATGAGATTGGCAAAATTATTATAGCTAGCTGCCGTGTCCATCCGAAACATCTTTCCTTATAAGGAACTCAAAATTGGTTTATGATTTGGGTCAATTGGGAGTAGGGTTTTTTAGTATATTATATGGGAGAGTATTTGCTATCTGAGATTGTAGTAGCCTATAGTGGCAGGAAACGCCTAATGAATGGCCTTGGAAAAGAATCATTTTGGGGTGAGAGGAGAGAGATAGACATGAGAGATTATGCTTTCGAACAATTGTGTGGCCCTTGCATTAGTATACACGAGTATAATATGGATGAAATTTTAATTTCACACAAGACTCAGTGGCAATTTTTTATGTTCTGCTTCCGTTTCCCATAGCATGCATAGAAGAAGGAGAAAAGTCAAAGCTTAAGTTTCATTAATGTCCTTCTTTCCCCCCACCATCAGTCACCGGACTCAACACAACAGCGTTATTCACTTCTCTTATGATACCGACGTGATCCTACAGTGCTACAACAACCTTTTAGAGAATTTGAATTCATAAAGTAGAATAATTAATCAGACATTAAATCACCATTGGGTCCTGGTTTGACGGTTTGGCAATGCTTACCCGAAGAAGATTTTTAAGTGAACGGATCAAGTTCACGTACAAGAATGTTCTTATACGTCGATGGATTTATAATCTATTAAATGAAGAGAGAGAAAATTGATTCTAAATCTACGGACTAGGGTCGTTCTCGTACGTGAACCTGATCTGCACTCGATTTTAAGTAGATCAACTTATCTCAATATGCACTAGTGATGGACATATAGGGATCCGACCCCTCTCTTTAGTGCCCATCGCTCATGTTGGGCATTAGAAGTTATGAGCGACGACACATGGCGAGGCGATGATTCAATGGTTTGAGAAAGATGCAGAAAATGAGGTGCTGACAAAGATTCAGAAAATGTGGTACCAAGAACCAGTGGATCACCGACTTACCATGTGTCACTCGTCCAGATAACTATGGACAAGAACTAGGTGATAGACGCTAAAGTGAGGAGTCAAATCCTAACATATAGACCCCTAGTGGTCCTTTTTCGTGGGTCTTTATGTTGGCCCCTATGGCAGGTTGTCATGTATGGCCTCTCGGGCCTGAAATGGCTAGTGCCCAAAAGAGAAAAAAGAAAAAAAAAAAATTAAGCAATGGCAGCTGTTGGTGAACTGAGATGAATTACATACATTCCTTATCTTTATTCCTTTATTATGATTTTATGATCGGCGGAAGCGTGAGTTGGGCATTAGAAGTTAGGGGTGGAGGGGACAGATATCATTGTGAGATCTCTCTCTCTCTCTCTCTCTCTCTCTTGTGTTTGACATTACTTGTTAATTGCGTTTGTTTGGGGGCGAAATGATGATGAGAGGCATATGCAGTCGAATACAGCGTTACCATCTTTATTTAATTAATGGCACCGGGTCCTACACGCAGGAATGGAATAACGTAACCCCTCCTCCTTCTTCTTCTTCCTTCTCCTTCTCCTTCTCCTTCTCCATGTCCTTCTCATCATTGTTTAATTAAATTTCACATTTTTTACAATGAACGGTGAGATGCATCTGATGAATATAAGCCAGTTGAGACTTGAGAGTATTTGGGCACGTACTTGAAAGAACTTCTAACCACTTAATATCCTTTTTTTTTTGTTGACTAGGGTTTTTTATGAAACCCAAAATAGAAAATAAATGAAAAAATTCTCAAATAGTTGTGGACTGTGCCGTACGTAATATGTAAAATATCTACCTAACTAAACCTAGATGCTGAAAACGTCAAATCATCAATTAAAAAGGAAAAGAAAATATTCCAGGTTCAGGTTCATCCGTATTATTAAATTCCTTATAAACCAACCAGGCAACCTAGCTGGCTTACGCCTTACTCCAAAATAGAAACTACAAAAAAAATAAATAAATACAGAAGGAACTAGCGAATCTAGCTGGCATTTTCGGGTTCATGTTAGGGTTCAAGGTATTGGTTTTTCTATACAATAATTTGAATCCTCGTATATGATATTATATTAATACCACAGTGACCCATTGCTGTACTAATAAAGAAGAGTGATCAGATACAAATAGAAGGTGCTAAAAAAGAAAATTGTAAATCTATGATGATTATAAGAAAAGTAATAAGAAATGATATGCAAAAGCTACGGCTCAACTCCAGTATGATGGTAGATAGAGAGTTGTTTAGAAGAGAAAGATTAACGTAGTCCAAGCTTTTTAATGGATGTTTCAAAGATGCTGCTTTGACTTTTGTGCTTTATCTATATCCACTTCTGTTACTTCTTGTTTCTTTTTTACTTTTTATTTGTCTTTTCTTCTCTTATTATGTTTGCTTCTAGTGGATCCTTGTAATCAATTCCATATAGTTGGTATATCGTTATGAATCTTATTGTACTAGATCAATACGATTCATACCAACCATTTTATATTGATATCATTATAAAAGCCCTAATACCAATGCATAAAAACCTTATCAGGGTTATAGTTCGACAACAATGACCTATAATTAGTCATAAGACTATAGGAATTTCACCTGACGAAACTTTTAAATAAGGGTAATTAACAGTGTCACCCCCTAAAGAATGCTAATAGTATAAGAATACCCCTATTTAATACCAAATTGTGTTCAACCGAATCAAATTTGAAACTTTAATTATCTATTTACATCCAACTATTCAGTGATAGGACCACAGGGTGCATCTTAAGCTAGAGAGAGAGAGAGGAATGTGTGGAGTGAGAATCTCTGGACCCACCAAAATTAATATATACTATGCATCTAAGAATATAACTTCAAGACAAACGTCAATCTATCCGTCCCAGAGACAAAAAGAAGGCTATGGAAGGGAAGCAAATAAACAATCCATCCAACACAATCTCTCTCCTCAGAAAATTCGAGTGAAACAAACAAACAACATTAGTGAGTCATCCCTCCCTTCACATTAATTTATTTTTGTCTGATTCCTGTTTATGATTTTCATGTTTTGACTCTTGAACACGTCGGTCACTACTCACTCCGGCGATCGAGGACACCATCACTACTACCACCACCACCACCACCACCATAGACGGCGGCGCCCGAAATGGCTCAAAACACTAGAGAGTAAAGTGAGGCTTTGGGTTTGGGTTTGGGTTTGGGTTTGGGTTCGATACTGTTTTGCAGTTCACTCAAGACAGAGCAGTGTTGTTAGTTAAAACAGGGACGATGGAGTAGGTGACAGCGCGACACTTGGAATTGGTTTTCGAGTTTCCATTCATGCATCCAAGCTGGAACTCTACGTCTTTAATTAAATTTTCTCTCTTCCGTACACCCTTGATCTGGTCAATCTAAGAATGTGTACAATAATTTACTACTTTTTTCCCTTAATGGGCACAGTTGATGGTACAAAATGAAACTTAAAAAGATGAAGTTGAAGGTTTTCCCATCTCTTCTTTCAAGTTCCTAAGAGAATTCCAAGATAAACTGAGACAAATAGGAACCACAACCACATGAAGCTCAGTGATAGTTTTGAATATCGATGAAATTTTAATTTTTTTTGTTGGTTACAATAGGTATTCAAGCCTTCAGCTAGAGTCACCTGACTAGTCCAGTAAGTCCAGACTGATCCATAATTACATTGACCAAGTCATACCAGATTTGAATGAGAATCATGAGAATCATTCAACTTTCATTGAAAGCGATGAAAAGCATTGATCCACGATTACATTGACCAAGTCATACCTTTACTGATCTAAGATTACATTGACCAAGTCATACCAGAGTTGAATGAGAACCATTCAACTTTTATTGAAAGCGGTGAAGAGCAGTAAACACCACGTGTGATTAGCTCAAGGAGGTAAAAGGAGTCGAACTCAAAACCCACACATATTTTTAGATGAAGGTCTCTTGTCAACTTGGCAATCCCTTGGGGTTTGAAATTTCATTAAATTTTGCACAAATGAAGTTTTAATTGGATACATATGGTTTACTAATTTGTATGTAAATCAGAAAAATAACTAGCTGAAATACATGAAATAAAATTAAAGCAAACTAGGAGAGAAAAAAAAAAAAGTAATCTTGCCTGTTGTGATAATTTTTAAGTTTCAGCCTCAAACCTCTATAATTTTTCTAGAAAATATAAAACGTACAATTTTGTGGAAAACTATCTTGCCTATTATTCCATTGGAATTCAAGAAAATTTTCAAATATTTTGATTTGGTTTGTACAAATGAAATATTTCAGCATAATATTTTGTAGAAAAATATTTTACCCATTTCGCCATTGAAATTTATATATAAAAAAAAAAGGTACTGCTGATCTAAAATAATAAAAAAAAAATTTGGCCATTTAAAAGGAATCTCTTTGGCTGTCAAAAATCAAGTTCTCAGATGCATTTAGAATACCGGCAGTAGTGATCATGATAATCTCAAATCTCAGGTGCGGCATTGTTTGTTTCAGAAAGCAGAATTGGGTTAGCCAAATCGGCCATAACCGATCCCAATTCTAGACATTCCAAAGCAGCCGATTCTAGGGTTTTGAGGATCGATCCAGGACCGATTCGACCCCCACCTCAAGTTCAAATACTTGGGTGTGGACCTATCCAAAAGGTAGTTTGATTCTTTCTTATGCTTTCATATTAAAGAAACCTCCAATGATCATGGTGATGCCCAATAATGAAGCTACACATTGTACTTGTACTTATAATTTAAGGTAGGTTAGGTACTCCAAGGGTGTCTGCAGCATCTCTCATTATTCTGAGAGTAAATAGAAGGTGGGTATCTCATCCATTCCATTCAATCCCATTATGTGTTGGAAACCAGAGGCACACAAGTGACAAGTCATAGTAAGGAAGGAGAGCATTCACAGCTTCACGTGGGATTAGAAGTAGAGAGAGCTTTAGACTTTAGTTGGTGGGTGAAGAAAGGAAGATTTTCCATATCCAATGCACGGGGGAGTCAGAAGTGTTTTACTCCAAAGGAATCTCCATTTCGTCTGCAATAGTAATCTAATATCAAATCCAGCTATGGAACAAAGAAGACAAGCTGTGCACAGCAAAAGATGGGGCTCAGGGTCAATTTATTACATTAAACAAAACAGAGGCCACCACATAAAGCACATAATAATACACCTAACCCTTAAGGCCCTACCCTTCAGATGAATGCCACTTATCAGACTGTGAGTGCATGAGTGTGTTCTTAAACATAAAAGCTAGAAAACACTGATATCCAAAAGCAGGAGAATCCACCAGGAATGCAGCCAGACCAGTTGAATTCAACACCAAAATCAATAAAAACTTTAAAATCTTTCTGGTTTTGGATTCACAGAGCCGATTGCAATTCAGCTCCATTTGTATTAGCATTTCAAGCCGTTCGGCATTTGAGATTACATGAACCAGTACTGACCCATTGCCAACCCAGTATTATAAGCATAGAACCCACAATGCATCCAGAATTCTGTATTTTCCAGTGAAGCGACAAAACTGTTTCATACATGGGGCAGAGAGGTTATTCATGTGAGGAGGACAGAGATAGAGAGAGTGCTAACACAAACTCTGCAGTACTGCAATAGGAATCAGCTTTTTTTTTCACACATACACACTACAATTCATTTTTAAATTCTTATTTTATTTGTTAGTATCTGTGGTAGGAATTTTTGCTCATTCGTTTTTTACATGGGCAGTGGACACACAAAAAACTTAACCGCTTATTTTTCTAGTTAATATAACATATAGTTTGGAACTCTTCACCATGAGATCTAGATAAGAAGCAAATACAAAAGAAACAGTATCTTTAATTCGTTCAATTATTTCTACCATCAGCATCACCAATATTTGACATGCGAGGGACTACAACAGGTCCACCACGAACCTTTTCAAGAGCATGACTTATTCTCAATGGCCGACCTAACAATGCCTGCAATAGGAATCAGCTTAGTGGATTAACAGTACTAGATAATTTATCAGTTTTGTTTGGCACTATATTATTGGAAGCATACTTCTGCATTGAAACAAATGGCTTTGATAAGCATATGGTTACCTTTCCATCCATTGCATCTTTGGCGCACTTTGCATCATTATCCTTTGAGAAATATACAAAACCAAAACCTCTTGATCTCCCAGTGTCTTTGTCATACATGATCCTCACTAGACCACAGTAAAGAACAATTTCATCACAATAAATAAATAAATAAAAAGTTAAGCATCATGTAGACCTCCATGAAATCATTATAAGGATGGCATAGGGGTGGGACACCTTGAAAGCACTCATCTCAGGAAAGGAAATCCTTTTTGTTTCCTACCCAACGAATGTTGTGACTAAACATTTCAGATAATTAAGTCAAAGTTTTAGCTTTAGATATCATTAATCAATCATTAAAATCCCTAAAGTCTATTATGCAACTAGATCCATAGCATGGGGACGCTTGCCTCTGTACATATGTGAGATAGTGATGTCAGATCATTCATCTACAGACTAGTCTTTCAATATAGAACTGTCTATGCTTAAGAAAAATGCTCAGCTCAGAACCAATCTGATGCTTTATACGCATCCCAACCAAGTACCATTTTGATAAATGAGAACTGCAAACTAACCAACAAATAGAATTGCTTAGTTACAACTGTTACATTATGTTCTCTCATGGCATGCCAGAGACACATTCCTCATGAATGAAGTGTTCCTGATCCCAAGTGCAAAACAGAAGCAATTAATCAATTCTTATTGGCTAGAAACATATAAACCGATCATCTTAGTTACACCAATCTTGAAATGAATTAATTCTATCAATGGATTATTAGCTTTCAAGACCTTTTTTTTTTTTTTCAATAATTTAAACTACTCTACTAGAATATAAACAAATAGAACTGGAAGTACTTTTACTATGGAAATGAACTGAAGCAAACAACCATATCTGCTTCTATGGAAAATGACTCTAAAAATGAAAATAGAAAATGTTTCTTATTGTTAGCAATCTAAGGATATTAAAGTTAACTAGAGTTGAACAAAAAATTACAGATTCAGTAGATGGAGATACAAGGGTAGGTATCCCTTAGTTTGCAGTAAGGGAGTTGGAGAAACTGTTAATTCAACTGTCTTCACCAAGAAGTAACAATGATGAAATTGCTGGTTAGAAATAGTGAGTTAAGTGATACATGGTGACCATAAATGCTTATAGTAGGAAGGAATCTGTTGCAGATGAGGTGAAGTTGAATGCTTTCTTGTTTTTTATCCTTTCATTTACACGCAGAGGGTGGCAAGAAAGGATTGGCTTTCTGAAGATCTCCTAGCAGCCTTTCTTCAATTAAAATCTCAAATAAGGGTTCATGTTTATTGAATATCAAATTAATCTCTACATAGCTCCTCCGCAGTGCTGTCAGCTGAAGTTTCATTCTTGATCTTTTGTCATCTTTTGTCTTCTCTGAAAATGTTCGGACTCTGAAACAGTAAGAAGGGGAAATCTGTCTGGTCATCAATCTCCTCCATTTTGGGTGTACCTGTGTGTTTTATATGTGTTTTCTTCTACCAGTTTGTTGCTTTCTGGCTTGGAACCCTTATCTGACCCTCTTTGTCAATATTATTTTTTTCTTTTCTTTCTCCTAATGTGGACAGCCTACAAGTACGATTCTCATAGGAGACCATCTTATCTTGAGGGGACATTACATTCCCAATTTAAGTGCTCTCAACAGATAAAGATGTGAGATTGTGACTTATATGCTCATTCACTACCCCAGCTCCTGCATTGGTCTTTTTTTGGTGTAAATTCTCTTGCACTGGTCTTATTTCTTGGAAATGTTTGAAATGTCAGGGCCTTGTGGTGGAGAATGTGCCTCCACCAAATGAATTTATTTGAACTTGTTAACTCATTAAGCTAGAAAGAAACACACAGAATTTTTCCTTTTGTTTCCATGTAAAAAGGTAGAAAAAGGAAAATTTTGTTTATGTTTTAATGTAAAATGCCAATATATATAATATGTTGAAACTTAAGAAAATTTTACAAGGAAAATTCCTTTCCCACCTTATACATGGAAACAAATAGAGCCAAAATCTAAAAACTGATACTGAAAAATAAGACATATAATATATCATTTGTAAGGAAACTTTTATGATGAAAAATACAAGCCAAAGTAACACTGGGCCAAGGTAGAAGAGAAAGTGTATAACTGACTTTTGTTTTGGAGTTCAATCTTGGAGGAATATAGGGGGCTCAGGTTTCCCATTTTTCTAATTGCAATGAAAATTTTCTTCCTAAATCTCTTCTTTTGAACATCTAAACTTTAGAGTAAAGAAAAAAATAGTAAGCAATCTTCCCCCACTGGAGTTCTCTAAGTTCTGCCTCTCCTTGTTAATAAGATTTCCTACTTTATCACAAGCTAAAATAGAGCAACCTAGTGCAGGAGGCTCCCGCTGCTGTAGGGTTTGGGAGGGGCAAGTTATGCAGCCTTACCCCCTACTTCGCAGAATTTGTAGGAGAGGCTGTTTCCAAGTTTTGAGCATGTGACCAACATGTTACAATAGTGCAACTTCACCGTTGTGCCACAGGTTCGCCCACTCATCAGAAGCTAAAATACAAGGAATAAAGAAAACATAAAAAGGAAAGCTTTGTTGAATTACAAATATCCTTTGCCAAACTTGTCATAAAATTACTAGTTTTGATGCCAAGGCATCAGAGAACAACCTAAGCTCAAGTTCCTCCATCTTACAGTAATTACAGAAATCTGAAAAGGCAAAATGGAAATAAGGTCTAATCTAAGGAGTTGCAGGTGCATATCCGTACAATTAATCTTGGAAATTTTAGTCTTGTCAAGGCAACATGAAAATGGTGATTGATTGAAACCCATATTCTGAAGATAAGCCTTAATATTTCCGTCCTGCCATCTCCCAACACAGAGAAAAATGCTAGGATATTTTATTTTCGCTTATGTCTTCAGTTGGGCATATGGATCTTCAAATCTATAAGGCTCTATCTGGTTGCAAGGGAAATAATGGGAAGTGAAGTGAAATCAAATCAATATTAAAACAGAACCTTCTGTAATAATTCCATAGCATGATTATGTTACTAGCTCCAAAACATTCCAAATCTGATTATAAATTACCAAACACAGTAAGAGTTTTAAGTAGGTTACATAATTTTGATTACAGAACTTTCCTTTTTCTTTTCTAAATCTATTTCACTTCCCTTCCTTTACTTGCAACCAGACAAAGCCTAAAATGATAAAATTCTGTCATTTAAGAGGCCATAAAATCTACTGAGATTCTTCTGCCAAGGCTTATGCATAAAGTGAAAGTCAATGATCATTGATAAGACAATGCCTGAAAGAAAAGTACAGATACTAAAGAAAAGGGTAGGGAGTGAAGAAAAGGGTAGAGGGTCAAGAAAAGGTAACTTTACCAAAGAAGATGCGAGGGATTTGTTAGTAATCAGAACTTTCATTGAACATGCGAAGGATGAAAACAAAATTGACATGTGTGAGATATCCAAGGAGCCAGTGAAAGATGCTGCAATTTCACTCACAAAAAATAGAATAATTCTCATTACAAAATTAAAGATAGGAAACCCAGAAAAGGATTTGTGTCTGGTTGTCAATCTCCTCTGTTCTTTGGATTTATTTATGTGTTTTCTGCTACCAGCTTGTTGCCTTCTGATTTGGAACCCTTATCTGACCTTTGGATACTTTGTCAATAAGGGGCCTTCATTCCAAGATGGACAGCCCATTTGTATTTGCAGCCAATTATATTTGTCATTTTATCTCCCCCCACCCCCCCAATGTGGACAGCCTACAAGTACAATTCTCATAGTAGCCCATCTTATCTTGAGGAGACATCACATTCCCCAATTTAAGTACTCTCAACAGATAAAGATGGGAGGTCGTCAATTATCTCCTCATTCAATACCCAGCTCTTGCATCGTTGTCGTTTCATGGAAAGATTTGGAATATCATGGACTATAGATTTCAGTCCTGTGAACTCACTAAGCTAGAAATAAATAAATAGAATTTGAAATGCCAAAGGCTCTTTTTGTTTCCATGTAAAAAAGCAAAAAAGGAAGAAAAAAAAAATCCCCTTCTCCCCCTTTTTACATGGAAATAAACGGAGCCAAAATGTAAAAACTGATATTGAATAATGAGACACCTAAATTTTCATTTGTAGGGATAATTTTACTACAAAACATACGAGGCTTTTGTAACATCTATTCTTGCGATTTTTTATTTTTTTTATTAATTTTTTTTTTAAATCCTTTTCAATAAGCAATTTTTCCCTGGGGTTCTCTAGTTTTGCAAGCCTCTTCCTTTTAAATAAGATTTCCTACTTGATCACAAGCTAAAAAGTAAGAAAGAAATATAAAGAAAGGAAAGCTTTGTTAGGTTACACATCTCCTTTGCCAAACTTGTCATAGAACTACTAGTTTTGATGCCAATGCATCAGAGAACAACCTAGGCTCAAGTTCCACCGTCTTAATTTAATAATAGAAATACGATTAGGCAACAATGATTACAAACCATTTTTTTTCTTGTTTAAATATATTTCACTTCCCTTCCCCTTCACATCCTTTGCTTGCAACCAGAGGGAGCCTAAAATGATAAATTTCCTATCAGTTATGAGAGTCCATAAGATCTACTGAGATTCTGCCAAGGTTCATGCATAAAGTCCAAAGTCAAGGATCATCGATAAGACAATGCCTGAAAGACAAGTACAGTTATACATTTCTTATCGGATAGAGACATACCAACTGTAAAAGGGTAGGGAGTGGTTGTGAAGAAAAGGCAACTTTACTATAGAAGATGTGAAGGATTTGTGAGTGATGAGACCTTTCATCGAGCATATGAAGGATGAAAACAAAATACACATGTATAAGGTATCCAGAACCAGTAAAAGATGCCGCAGTTTCACTTACAAAAATAGAATAATACTACCCATTACAAAATAAGAGATGGGAAACCAGAAAAGGCTTGCATGTTACCTTCCGTTACCTCTCCGAAGAAAGAGAAAGCGTCCTTCAAAGATTGCTCGTCTGCTGCCCATGAGAGACCTTTAACACCAGAACAAACAAAGATTAAAATTAAGACATATAAAGGGAAGAGAGAGAAGAGGGAGAAGAGAGAGAGAGACCTCCAACGAATAGTTTGTTACTGGCGGGAGAAGAGGAGGATGGCGAAGAACAGTAGGACCGAAGTGGTGTAGGGTTTTGGGGCAATAACCTTCGAGCAAGTGTTACCATCTTCATAACTGCCTCACTCAAATAGCAGAGCCCAGATTCCAGAGTCAGACTCTGCGCCTGCTAGTGGCCGCCAAGTGCCAACCGCTTCTTCGAATTTTGAGTATATGGTTTAATACTTAAACGTTCGTTGAGCAAAAACACATTTTTCATTTTAGAAAAGCCCTTTTATTAGTTGGAATCGAATAGCCAAGGTTCCCCCACTTTGAACGAAGAGATGTTTTATTTTCATCAATGAATGAAAGACAAGGAAAGGGCCGCAGGTGTTTTATTTGTCCATGTTGGCTTAGCTTTTGGGGCTTGGGCTCCGGCTACTGACTTCTCAGAATTGGGGGTGTCGTTGTTGGTGTATGATGTCTTGTATTCCGTCGCAGTTTAATCCAAAGAGTACTGGTGCAGCACATAGACAGCCAGGACAGTGGTCCCACTAGCCGGTTAGCAGGCCATGGGGTTGCAAGGGGGGCAGGAGGCCCCCTGCATAGCAGGGGGTGTAGGGGGGCGCAGTCCCCGCTCGAATTTTTTATTTGAGGGTAATTGTAGTTTAATCCGGATTAGGGTGGCAATTATAGTTTAATCCAGATTAGGGTTTTTTTCTCGCTATATATTTGTAGCGAGGGTTTCTTTCTCTGTAAGACAAGAAATACTGAGAGGTGTGAGGACGAATGCTGTAACCCTATTCTCCATTGATAGTGAAGCAAGATCTCATCTCACCGGGGACGTAGGCAACCTTGCTGAACCTCATAAAATCCGTGTGCATTGTTTGTTTTTTCCATTATCTTCTGCATCGTTTTAGGGTTGCGTTTCTACAGTGTTTTTATGTTGCGATTTGTTTGCACTCTGGGAATTTCCTAGGTTCTAGATCTAGTATGCATTTACAAGAAAATAGAGAAGAATCATATTTTTGAAAGACATTTTAAATCCAGAATATATTCCGAGAATGAATACTAAACTGGAATGCATTTTAAGCCCAAAATATATTCCGAGAATGAATACCAAACACAGTTTTAGAATCTTTCTTACAGCACATCCCATAAGCCTGACAAGCCACGATTCTTGGCTCTTGGGTGGTGATTATTCCAAACCAAAGAAGCCTATTGGGTCTGTTTTTTCTTTTCTTTTCTTCTGAAGAGCTTATAAATTTGTACTACCCAAATATGCACTATCTAGGATAATTCTTCCCTCTTCTTGCCATGGATCAAGGCTAGGTGGGGTCTATTGCACTTTTTCTGTCCCAGAACAATGACTCGGTGCACAGTTATCATCTCAAGAACAGGGCTGGGTGGGTTTGTTGTAGGGAATTCATCCTAGTTTCTCATGGCAATATTAAAGCATGAGAGAAGGTTCTCCACGCCACCAATACCACACCAATGGAGGTAAAGGGGAGCTCACATCTAATTAATAATTTTAACAAATGAGTTCTCCGGTTTTGGGTAATGCAAAGTTGAGTTTCTCCTCAGCAATTCCTCTTCAATTGATGAAAGGGTGGTGGGGGGGTTTCTTGGAGAGTTTACACTTAACAGTGATGGGATCTCCATGCCAAACCAATGGGGGCACAGAAGGAGGCACCACATGATTCGTCAATAGGGGCTCACATCAGAGAGAAGAATCTGAAAGAGAGAATGTAAGAAGGTTGTGCCTTTTTCAGTTTTTCTCTTCTTTCCTCTAGGAAAATACAGCTGGGGGAGTACATAACTACATGTCATGTTTTTGTTCACGTAAACACAGATATCCAAAGTCACTGCCTTGACCTGAAAGGAACCGTACTCGCCCCCAGATATATCAGAATTTAGAAGCATTAATTAAGTGTGCGTCACAAACCACAAAGCCCAAAAAAACTACAAAATAGTTTACAAGGTAAAGAACCACAAGGTTCCAACGTAGAATGGTAAATACAAGGGGAAAACCAACAGCAAATGTCTCTAAATGACCAAAGGCAAGCAGAGTATCCTACTTTCACAGAGCATCCTCTAATTAATATTAATCTAATTAACAGAAGCTGATGAACTAAAAGTAAAAACAAAGAGGTCGTGAGTCAAAAGGAAATATAAGTAATTCAACCCCAACCCTAAAATTCTTGAGAAGCAATTTTGCATAGGCTTGCAATATGGAAACTTAATCATGTTACATGTGTTCCTATGCTTGGGCTCCGAGCTCCAACAGCAGAGTGTGATTGATGTCATTAGATGCAGGGCCAATAAACTGAATGGGACCTGTAGAAATCACCATATAGCAAAATATTGTGAACTGGAGAAACAAAGTGAGTCTTGAAGGATAAACAAATTAGAAATTAAAAAAAAAAAGGGGGGGGAGGAGGGGGGGGGGGCAAAAATACTAATGTCAAAACTCAAAAGGGTCCATTACTTTTCGAAAAGCTCACAAGGCATTTATTCTGCCATGTGGACAAATGATGCGTTGATTCCAACAACCATTAGATAAAGAGGACATGGTTTAGATTTAGCCATATGTCAAATTTTAGTCTAATTCAATCAAATATCCCCTCTTGTATTAGCATGAAAAGTAGTCCTCTTAGAATTACTGTGCACTCTTCCCGACTCTGCAGGAGTAGAGATGGTTTAGATAGAAAACCCTCAAACAGTTGCGACACCAATAACTACCCCAAAGAAAAAAAGGGACAAACTTGGACTTGGCCTCATAAACAGCCTTCCAATCTCTAATCTCAATTCATCCTAGCAAAAAAAAATAAGTTGTTCCTAGCAAATGATAAGTAGACAATTTATAGACGACAAAGTATTCTAATTGATTACAAACCAATTACAATTAGTATTAAACCCCAACCCAAACAAATTCAACTCATCCAAGTTGCAGGTCCCCAAGTACCTGAAAATTGATGCAAAGTACATCAGAGGAATGGGATGCCAGAACTGAATGTGACAACATACCTGGACAGATATACCGATTCTTGAGGGCCCACTCATCCCGCATGGATGCAAACTTTTTGAAGGGTGCACCTGGAATTTCATCATCATTAGATAAAACTGGATTGTTGTGTGGAAATCAAACCACATGTGCTTAAGAAAAGCAACAGCTGGGGTTCAGAGCTGAGACATGTTATTCCTGCCAGATAGAAACTAACAACAAAGCAAAACATAAGGCAAAACAAATCACTATTACCTTCAAGCTCCACCATAGCCTTCTTGATCACAGGCTTAAACTTACCTACAAACAAATTAAGCTCTTAGAATAGCATAGACAAGATACCCATCAAGGTGAATTTTATCATAAAATATTCCTTAATACACTTCCATCCACCAATTTGATATATGAAGAACCTGTAACTAAAAACTAAATATTTAATGATTCATGTTACTAGTTAATATACCCAACACCAGCAGACATTTAAAATCTGGAATTTTTAAAATTTAAAAGGTTATAAGGTGGATTAAACCCTAGGATACATGATTGCATGTTCAATAATTCAAAAGCCCCAAAGCAGATGCTATGATGAAGAAAGTAGGAAATATATACCATGTCTCCTCTCTACATCCATTAATGCCGTCAATGCAGTCCCTCCAACCGTCCATTCTTCAACAGGGGCACTCAAATTCCCCACCTGAATATTTATTTAAAGACTTACAAATTCAGTATTTTTGGACCTTTGCATACATCACTGAATAAAATTGGACATCTAGAAAGAATCAAAATAGAGAACTGGCAGTGACTGAAATAAATGACTGACCAATGGGGGAAAAAGGAAAAGGGAAAAAAAGGGGCAGAATTGAACCACACACCGAGGAGATGAGTCCCGTCTTTCCAGATTGAAGGAGGGCTCCAGCACCATAACCCAGTGCATAGCAGTAGGTAGAATCAAAGTTTGTCGGCAAACCACATCTGCCCTCATAACTACAAAATCAAATATATGGCAATTAACAATAGCAGAGACCATATATACTGTTACGCCCACAGAACACCATCAAATATCTGTAGTTTTGTACCACGTGGGTAATCCTCAACTGTCACCAATGCCAAAATATAAAAACATATCCATGAAATCTCTACGGCATTACAAATTATACAATTAAAGGGGAGTGGGTAATCGTCAACTGTCACCAATGCCAAAATATAAAAACATATCCATGAAATCTCTACGGTATCACAAATTATACATTTAAAGGGGAGTGGGTAATCGTCAAGTGTCACCAATGCCAAAATATAAAAAACATATCCATGAAATCTCTACGGTATCACAAAGTATACATTTAAGAGGGTGGGGGGGTTAAAAAGATCACTTTCAACTGTTAATGATACTAACCCAAAAAAGTGAGACTGCCCCTTGAAGTGGTCCTTGTATACTCCCTCTTGCTTCCTTTTCTCCAACTCAGTTTCAACCATTTGAATAAGCATTTTTTCTGTCTCTATTTTTGCAACCTGAGCACATAACAGATGGAAAAGACTAAAGCCAAACACATTCAATATGATGATATCCAAACAACTTCAAACAAGCTGAAGAATAAAAGTTCAAAATCTGTAAAGCATAGAAAGAAATACCTGAACATTTCCATGTGGATCTCTTTCAAGCATCAACTGCTCCTGAATTGCTAATGGTAAAAATTCAAAGAGCTCCCGAGATTGATCCCTCAGTTTCTTTTTCCATTGACCATCTTCATCAACAACATCATGAGCTAGGATTTCATTCAGCTCTGCAATAAGTTGTTGTACCTGCAAAGGGCACATAACCATCAACAAATCCATAATGTCGAAGAGGGATACCATTTACTTCAATCAACACAGTAAGATTCCTTCCTTTTTTAGTTTTAATAATTCAACATGTTTTAGGTTTACATGCCATGGAGAACTGAAATTATGATTTGGAATTATACCTCAGGAATGAAATCAATTAAGCCTTCTGGTATAAGTACAACGCCATAGTTATAGCCAAGTTCTGCACGTTTGCAGACCACATCTGTAATGTAGTCTGTAACATTTTTCAGTGTCTGCTTTTTGGCAGCAACCTGCAGCAAGATATGCAAAATCAAAGAAGTGTAAATGGGGTACATTCAGAATGAATTTTCCAATATTCAAGTTTATCCAGTGGATACGGTTTCAAGGATCAATTTCCAAAAGCAAAAAAAAATTGAAAATGGTCAGACCAAATTGTTGAGGAAATGCTACCCTGGAAGAGATACACACTAGTGATACAAGAAAATTTTTAATTTGCTGTCACCAGATTATACATAAGCATGGATTGAAATGTCCATCAGAAAATGAGAATAAATTCAAACATTGTCAAAACAAAGCAACAATGCTTGTACGCCATTTGTATTGGAAGGAACATGTATCTCTTCCTCTGCATTTTCTGGCCCTTCATAAAAGGGGATTTCTCCAGCATAATCTCTTCAGCCTATGCTTAGTTGAAAGGAGTGCAGAGAATAGTGTACCATATACTACTCCAGGTCAAATGTTTTACGTAGTTAGACATCTATATATTCATATATTTAGTGTTATGAGCATTTATATTGCTTCTTGACAAAATGTCTGCAAATATGGAGCAAATAGGATTTGTATATTTACAAATGAAAATAAGCTGAGAAAGATTGAGATGATGAAAGAAGATTTTTGTTTGGACAGCTTCCCAATTTTTATATGCCCAACAGCCAAAACAAGAACCTGTTATTTCCCAAGCATATGTCTGTTCTAATAATATATTGTACTTTTGCAAGTGATAAATACTTGAGTAGGAGATCAACCAGATTTTTTCCAGATAAATATTTGAAAGAAGAGTAATATATATCAGGAAACTCAGGAAACACCTCTTCTCCAATGATAGTAACATTTGGGTGTGTCTGCAGAGCACACTCCAATGTAATGTGAGAAGCTGCACGGCCCATAAGTCTCACAACTGCAGATATGGAGAAAGTTAGAAATAATATTCAGAGACAAAGATGAGCACAGAGAGCATCTGAATGATTAAATTTATAGTTCCCAAATGAAAGTGGCTGGGGTTTATTTTAAAATTATTATTTCCTGAAAGGATAAGGATAACAGTTCTCCAAAGCATGCTTTTACAAATTAAAAACAGACTTATCCTCAATAAGATTCAAACAATCAATCTGAAGTTCAGTTAGTAAAAGTATCAACAGAAAGAAGCATATCAAAAGACTAACATTGCCATTATATATTGAAAATTTTTTAAATGACTAATGAATACATATTCAAGTTAAGTGAACGCAGAACACTCTAAAAGATAGATAAGTTTCTGCAAATTTACTCCATCAATATCATTTTCCACAAAGCTCAAAGAAAATGTTATAAACGTCAAAATCACAAAATTCGCTTAATGTACTAGACAGATCTTAATAGAAACTTACACAGAAAGGTATAATGTGAAAAGACCAATTAATATATTCTTTAGCCATAGGAACAATCTCACTAGGAAGTAATAAGTACAATGGGACATGGTTTGAAATGAATTTAGACTCGAGTCTAACACATTCTATCCCATTTTAATTCATAAAGGTCAACAGGGTCCAAAAATTCGAATTGTTGGATGCAGGCAGACACATTTGTAAAATGAGTTAACTGAAACTTTATCGGTTTATCGAGCACCAAGGCAAGTTCATGCAGATGGGTTGAAACATAAATAAAAATAACAATTGCCTGAGTCTCGACAATAATTAGTTATAACGGGAATGGCCAAAAACTTTGTTCGGGACGGTGCATCTAAAACGGCTTAGAATTAAAGGGGACAGTCAAACATTTCGAGAATGGTAAGAAATGAAAACGGATGGGACATATTTTAAACATTTAGATTTTTCAAGTATGGGACCAAAAAAATGGTAATATACACATAAATTGAGGAATTATTATCTTATTAAACGTGAAAGCCAAAAGAACCCCTTTTTTTGGTGTTTGTTCAAGCGGAGTTTGGTAGAATGCATTTAAAATGCCAAAAAACCTGGATGGACATTTAAAACGCATTGTAACTAACAATGGTCTTGACTAGATCTCGTATGAGCTTTTGATGTATTCAAATGCCTATCGGGTTTTCAATCCTACCAGAGAGTATTTCTTTTTCCCGTATTATATATATCAGAAAGTGAAGTGTCAAAAACAAAACCAGATAATAACAGAATGATTTGTTCCATATATTCGACACCTGATTCAGTAGAGGTTTTGAAATGTGTGTGGATCACAGTGACCTCAAAAACAGCTCATCTATGTACTTAGAACTGCCAATTACGAACAGTACCAATCAATAGTAGCAATCTTTTTCTAACTATAAAATCCCAGCTTCTCAAGACCAGATAAAGGTAAGAGTAGAGCACAAAAACCACACTATGGTATATTCCCAAACCAGTCAACTTACAGTGGTAGTATTTTCCAGTTGAACGGGCATCGATCATCACATTTCCTATCATTTCTGCATATATCTGCACGTCAGAAAAAACCAACACATCAAGGACTGCTTTGCACTGCAGCTGTTTGGCAATATGCATTTGTTATTTAATAGATATTTGGCAATAATGCAATACGCATGTTGAAAGAATGTCAAACTACTATTATATAGTACAAGATTTGTTTAAGCCCAACATTGATCAGTCACTAAAACATAAGGTTGAAGGTTCAAACAGAATGGCTACACCTGAAAATGGGAACGATTCACTCCACTAATACAGGAGCTGTAAAAACTAAAGCGGGCCAAGAGATAGGGGTTTCTTAAAACACATACAAATTACAACGCCTAGCATACAATGCATAAGAATACTTTGCTCATTTTGTAAAATTAAAACATGGGCTCCTTGGGGATATGAATAATTTTCCTATAAAATCTGTTGTATACATCACTTACATGTTTAAGACTATACCACTAAAAATAATTAGAAAGGTCATGTAAAATCTAAAGCTGTGAAAATTTTACAACTAGCACCTTGCATGCAGTATCAAATCCAAAACTAGCTGGGACCTCCTTGCATTTCAAATCACCATCAATGGTCTTTGGACATCCAAGCACCCGGGTCTTCAATTTTTTAGCCCTGATTACCCAAAACAACCAAACTAAATAAAACTCCATAACAATAGCATAACTAAACATAGAACCCCATAAAATTGCATAACAAATGCAGTATCAAGAAGGACTTCATAACAATTGCACAATAAATAGTACTCCATATCCTAACCATTAGAACAAAAGAAGTCCTACAGTAAGAATGTGGACAAGTTAAGCCAGCAATAACATACAGATGAATTAATAACAACTATTCATTAAAAAGGAAAAAAATATCATGTTCTCTCAAAAACATAAATATTCCAGCAATAACTCGGCTTCATACCTAAAGTTCTCAGCAAGAAGGCACGCATTTGTATTTGAGTCATCCCCACCAATAACAACAAGCCCATCCAGATCAAGTTTCAATGCTGTTTCTTCAGCTTGCTTAAACTGGAACACAAACCATTTTAATTCAGTTAGTACAACCCTTGGAAAGCAAGCCTTTAAAAACAACATGCAAATAAGAGTCAACTTGGTTAAATTTCACAGTGAAACAAGTAGATCGTCCAGAAAAATAGAAAAGTAAGTACCTGCTCAGGAGTTTCAATCTTGTCCCTTCCACTACAGATCATATCAAAACCACCCTGTTGACAAGCCAAAAAGAATTACAACAGTTTGACACAAACATAAGGAAGCATTTATTCAAAACAATGCCAAGTCTTATTTGCCAAATTAAATGTCGAATATGTAGCAAACACCAACATGAATTCTACCATCTCATTAGGTGCACGTAGATCTCACATGCAAAGAACATAGCTAGATAGACATACCAGGCTAGGACAAATACACGAATCCTACATAAATGAATTTCATTAAAAATGAAGGAAAAAAAATAATAATACATGAATGCTACATGACACATGGACATGCATACTGCATGCAGATACAATTGTTGAAATAACTAATCATCATCGCCCGCTTAACGGCCATAAAAGCATGAATTAAAATATGCTGCCATACTCATATCTAGACTTGGATTTGGTTCCTCCTTAGAGTTAGTGTAGAAAAATTTATGATCTAACGAACTCCCCACCCCAACTCAACACAAAGAAGGAGACAAAAATAAAAGGAAAACAAAAACAAAATCAAAACATCACAGAGGAAATAAATATATGAGAATTTGTATGTCTCAAAAGTTACCATAACATTAAAATGAACTAAATCAAGGCTCGTTGTGAATTTTAGAAATGATGGTAATTGGTAAATGAAAGCAATGTACTCAAAACCACTAAAAGTATAGAGATTATCACCTGATTTCTGTAACGATAGATGAAATCTGACGTTAGCACAACATATTTGCACTTCATGATCCCAGCAGGACCACCCCTGAACCCATACAATGTGCTTCCTTTGGCGCCATCCTGCAAATAATCTGCAGACACTCCAAAATGACACTTCTGAACAACCTTTTTTTATTTTAATAAGAAAGCTCAAAAAAGAAAAGATTCTAGTTTAAATCAAGCACCAAATAGGGGACAAGAGACGGACCGAAAATTCCAGAAATGACATTGTGGCCTCCAGGAGCCTGGCCCCCAGAAAGCACAACACCAATTTTCAAAGATCGATTCGATTGCGACTCCGCTGAATCACAAGGCTTCAACATTGAAGAAGGCTGCCCGAAGAGATTTGGGAACAACTTGGCGATCTCATCTGCAAATATTTAAATAAAAAAACACTTCAAAACCTTCAAAGATCTAAGAAACACACGAAGAGACTGACAGATATGTCAAAATCATGAATAGATCTCAATCAAACTATAACCTGGGTTTCCTGCAGCGGAGCTAGGAGGACCTTCCACGATCTTAAAGGAGTTCTTGAGGACAGAAGGTAGTGGGAGTGTGTGGTTGAGACGACTCGTCTGGACTTCACTGTACACTGAAGCGAGAAGGCCGGGACCGGGAATATCTACGGAGGGAGCCATTTTTATCGTTATTATTAAGATGAAGCGCCGGAGACAACGAAGACGAAGAGAGGCCGGAGATCCAAATATCGAACCCTTTCGTCGCTGAGATTCAATTGTTCTTCACTCACACTCTTTTAAGTTGGGTGAGACTTGAGAGAGATCGTAAGCGTAGTTGGCTAACCAGAGACAGAGAGGGGTAAAAATGTCATTTAAATAGACAGAAACTTATCTCCCTGGGTTCCGTGATATCCTAATAAATGTTGTATCGATTCTCAATCAATCTGAACCGTATAACTAGTGGACCGATATTGAAGACTGGGTTGACGGAAAAATCAATTCCGTTGGATGATTGCCCTAGATACCAAAGTGGTAACGTAGATAATTCTCGGGCCCACACAATCAAATTAAGCACTCACGGTATGCAAGTGCTTCGCTCTCGGGCCCCATATCCCAAGCAATGCGTAAGATGACTATCGGTTATGGTTGGTGACCCTCTCTGTTTTTTTACTAACAAATGGTTGGTGAGCGCGTGAGTAAAGATTGAAAGTTTCTCTCTCCAGACAATGGTTTGGGAATCGGATTGATCAGTCGGAACCGGTACCAGCCCTCGATCTCGATTCTTGATTGATGTCAAATCGATGAATCAATATGAAAAAGGGGTAAGATGGTAAAAAAAATAAATCTATATGTAAAACAGAAATATCTCTGTCTGATTAAGACGATCTGAATCAATATCAGATTGATATCGATCTTGATCGATTTCATTTTCGATACCAAATTATCAAACCATGCTTCAGACTCCATCACCCCAAGGAAAATGAGTTTTAAGTCCTATGCTTCGATCTCCAAAGGGGAATTACCCTAATCTATTCTACATTTAGTCAACCAATTTCACTCATTCTGTATAAACTAATTGCATTAAAATGGTTTTAAGCAAGGGGTTTTCTTTTTGATAAAGAATTAAGGGTTGCCATATTCAAAATAATTTATTTTAAAATAGTTTTATTAAGGGTTGTCCCTTGTCACGTTTAAGATAACATTTTTTTTTTGTTTATTACAACAGAGGAAAGATAACGAAACATTAAAAGATAGATTTAATATTTACAAGGATTAAGATTTCTTTAACATGATCTTATGCACCATTGTTTCAACAAAATGGAGTGTCTAACCAAAAAATAAATAAATAAAAACCAAAACAAAACAATGGGGTGAAATTTTTTGTCAGGCAGTGTATACTAACTAGCACTCCTTTGTGTATAAAGACTTCAAAATGGAATCGGGGAATCTGAAACTAAATTCGGACCAAATAATAAGAACCAAATCAAGTATAATTTAATTATAATTTGAAGGTTAAAATCGAAACTAAATCAAATTTGGGTATTGACATGTCATAATATATATAAATATACATTAGTATAGTGTAATTATAACTAATAATTGTATTAAATTTTATAATATTTAGGGTGTCAATGGGTTGGGATGTGTTGGGTTTTAAAAGCCCATCCCAACCCTAAGTTCTTTTAACTTAGTCTCTAGCCCCAGACTTGTCTAGCGTAGCCCAATCCTAAGTTCTATTATCTCAACCTAGGGGGTATCAATTTTGAGCCCGCACCAGTAGACCCGATCAAGCCTGACATGTTTATGGACCAACCTAGACTGGCCCGATTAATAAACGTGTCGGACTTGAGCCTGACACGATTATTAAATGGGTGTTCACAGTGTAGGTAGCTAGCCCGTTGGGCTCTCAACCGAACCGACACGTTTATATGCCGGACATGAACCAACTTATTGTAGCTCGACCCCCTTTAATACTAAATGAAATTTGTTTTTTGCCGCTACTAATAAGAAACTAATTAAACTTTCTTACCATTTACTT
This sequence comes from Macadamia integrifolia, assembly GCF_013358625.1. Lineage (NCBI taxonomy): Eukaryota > Viridiplantae > Streptophyta > Magnoliopsida > Proteales > Proteaceae > Macadamia > Macadamia integrifolia. Next base: position 25,445,759 of record NC_056569.1, on the reverse strand, counting down.
TGTAGTAAGATTTGATTTAATTAAGCTTTATTTTGTAAGTTGTAATGGTCATAATCTCTTCTTTAAAAAAAAAAAAAAGAACAACCATAATCTCAACCCACTTAAGAATAGAATTTTAGGGTAGGTATGTTTAGAGCCCGTTTAGATTTAAATAGGTCTGTAGCCCTGTTAAAGCCCGTTTAAGGCCCGTTTAAGGAAGCTCGATTAAAGCTCAACACTGATCAGCCTGATTATAAACCGTACAATGTTCCCCAAAGCTAGGCCCGTTTACTTAAATGGGCGTTCACGCAAAGCTTTTAGGTGGTCAAGCCCGATTAGGCCCGATCAAGATCTGCCCGGCCCGACCAGTTGACACCCCTATCTCAACCCATGCCTAACCCTGTCGAGCTCAATCAAATCCAACTCAATCCTAATTGACCCTGGCTTGGGCTGGTTTGAAATGAGTTGGCTCCAATTGACCATCCCAATCACTAATTTTTTCAATTTTAGGGTTGAGCTGGCCTTGATTTACCCTAGCTACTGCTACACAACAAAGAATGTGAGTGGTGAGTGGTGCATGTCTTTGATTAAAAGTAGAAAATGTGAGCATTGAGTTAGTAAGTGGTGGATAAATTTATATTCTATCCATATACATACTTATATAGGGTTGAGTTTGGCCAAGCGGGGCTTAGCCCAAGCCTGGCTTGACGTTTGGCCTGAAAATATCAACCCAGGGCCACTATACGGCGTGAAAAGCTCAGGCAAAGTCCTCTTCAGGCTCAAGATGGGCTTGGGTTGGTCAACCAAATTGACACCTCTAATAATACTATTATATAATAGTATATAAACCAAGTACAAAAACCGAACCCAACCATGTAGGAATCGGAATTGAACAAGTTCGATACAAGTACCAATTTTCAAAACTGAGGTAGTTCGGATCCTCCTCCTTGAAACCATACCAAATACCTGGTTCTAGGCAAATTTACACTCTTACTTGTGTATGCCTCTTCCTCTCCTCCCTTGAAATGACCTATTTACCCCCCTAAAATGATTTTTTTTTGGGATGGTCATTGTGTGTTTCTATTATCATAGACTACTATCCTAGACATGAAACATTATCACATTATTAAAATGCATCAAAGGCTAAGAGAGAGAGGCAAATATTGTTTTATGTCTATTAATCAAAAGGGAAAATGATCAAGACACATGGGGCCAAAATGGTCGGTCTGACCCCATGAAAGGGAAAATGACTCTTTTGTGGATGCTTTTTCATGCATTCTCATTGGCCCTTGTTCACTCGTAGGAACCATAGTCCTCTACTGAAAACACTTCCATTGAATAAAATAATATTTTAATTTTCCATAAAAAAAAAAAAATATGTATATATATATATATTATTAAATTGCGTCAAGGGCAAGTAGAGGGGTAAATATGTTTTCATGTATTAGACGTTAAATTA